>NC_056725.1:1853363038-1853415538 GCF_019279795.1 Protopterus annectens | reverse complement strand
TATGTGTATACCAACTATGTACAGAGAATAAAGACAGTAGCAAAAATGCTTCTGGCCAGGCATCAAAGAACGTTCTTCCTAAGGGTGGGAGGGTGGGACTGTAAGAACAAAGGCGAGATGAACACTCCACATGGAACGTTATGGTAAGTACATAACTTCTATATGTGATAGTGTTCAATCTCACGTTTGTTCTTACACATGGGTAGCGTCCTAGCTCCTAAATCCTGAGGAACTCACGGGAGGACGTTCTTGAGCACAGTGGAACCAAAGGTTGCTCTGTCCCTAGAAACCTTATCTACTTTATAATGAGAAATAAATGTATGTGGCTTAGACCAGGTAGCAGCCGCACAATTAGCATCCAGAGGTAGGCGAGCTGCATGAGCCAAAGACGTAGATACTGATCTTGTGGAATGTCCCTTGGGTTTGTTTAGAAGGGGTTGATTTGCAGAATCGTATACATAGATTATACAATCAGTTAACCACTTTGAAAGAGTTCTTTTGGTAACTGCAAGTCCTTTCCTGCTATCAGCAAAAGCCACAAAGAGTTGATCTGTTTTCCTGTGATCTTTTGTTCTATCCAAATAAAACCTTAGCTGTCTGTGAACATCCAATTTGTGCAACATATACTCCATTTTGTTGGAGTGGTTTTTGAAGAAAGTGGGTAATTCAATGGACTGATTAATGTTGTTAATAGAACACACTTTAGGGAGGAAGGAAGAATTGGTAAGAGAAACTCTGTCAGAGTGAAAGATTAGATAAGGGTGCTTGATGGAGAGAGCCTGAAGTTCAGACACTGCCTAGCAGAAGTAATGGCTACCAGAAAGAGAGTTTTCCAGGACAAAAATTTTAATGGGCAAGAAGAGGCAGGTTCAAAGGGGCAACATTAATTTAGATAGTAACAAGTTTAGACTCCAAGGTGACGTGGGAGATCTGACCGGAGGTCTAATATGAAAAACTCCTTTTAAGAAGGCTTTACAAAGTCTGTGAGCCATGATAGGAGCTCCACACTCTTCCACATGGAAATTGAAATGGCAGCCAATTGAACTCTTAGAGTAGCAGGAGAAGCACCCTGATGAAATAAGTCTGTCAAGAACTCTAAAATCTTATTCAAAGGAGCTGTAAAGGGATCAACGTGTGTATTGCCCAGAATACAAACCGCTTCCATTTGCTAGTATATGTTTTAGTAGTGGAAGCCTTATGCGAAGCCACTAATATATTCTGGACTGCTGGTGACAAGAGATCAGACCTGGCTAAGTTAGAATTGGAGCAGCCAAGCTGCTAGATGGAGTGACAGGAGCGCGGGATGGGGAACCCCTGACGAGTGAGTCAACAGATCCGGCTCTGGGTCCAGAATCCAGGGTCCCCAATGCAGTGAATTTTCAGGAGGGAAACCAAATTTGACGAGGCCAGAATGGAGCAATGAGAATTATCGTCCTGTGAAGGTTCCTGGCTTTCTGGAGAAATTTCGGTATCAGAGGAAATGGAGGAAATGCGTACAGGAGTCCCGGGGCCAATCAGAAACCAGTGCGTCCCTGGGGACTTCCCTGGAGGGTAATAGGGCAAAGTAGCTCCTGCATTTGGCGCTCATTGGAGACGCAAACAGGTCGCAGGAAGGCTGGCCCCATGTGCGAAAAAATCCTTTCGCCACTGACTGTTTTAGAGACCACTCGTGCGGTAGCAGAATTGCTCTGCTCAGCTTGTCGGCTATGACGTTGGATGACCCCGGGATGTGCGTTGCTATTAGAAAGCGACCCGTGGACTCTGCCCACTGCCAAATTCTCATGGCCTCTCTGCATAGTTGATAGGACCTGGTTCCCCCTTGTTTGTTTATGTACCAGACTACCGACATGTTGTCCGTCTGAACTGCAATAGTCCCTAGAGGAAGAAGGGGAGCAAAGTGTTGCAACGCTAGAAACACTGCCCTCAACTCTAGTACATTGATGTGCAGATTGTACTCCAAATTGGTCCATTCGCCTTGGACTGTCTGTCCCTGAAAGATGCCCCCCCACCCTATCAGGGAAGCGTCCGTGGTCACCGTGAACTGTGGTGGGTAGCACAAACGGCCTCCCTGGGAAAGGTTGCACGCTTGGAGCCACCAGTTTAGGTCTGTTTTGCAAGTCTTTGTTATGAGAATCTCGCCTGTTAGAGGTAGCTGTTGAAATGACCATTGAGCAAACAGTAGCCATTGTAGAACTCTCATGTGCAGCCTTCCCAGGGAATTGCAATAAGGAGGCTGACATGAGGCCCAACACCTTCAGAACTAGTTTTGCAGGAGATTTCCTTGACAAGAGTAGAAGACGATGTGAGTCTGCAGCGATACTATCCTTTCTGGGGAAGCCTCAGAATTAATTGCGTGTGTTTAACTCTGCTCCTATGAACAAGATATTTTGTGATGGCTGAAGTAAGGATTTTCCGAAATTTACGGAGATCCCTAGGTGAACACACAGTTGAAGAACATAGTCTCTGGCCTGCAGTAGTTGGCCGGGTGGTGGCTGAAAGGAGCCAGTCGTCCAGATACGGAAACACCTGGAATCCCTGACGTCTCAAGTGAGACGCTACCACTGCCATGCACTTGGTGAAGACCCTGGGGGCTGAGGTCAGACCAAAGGGCAGGGCTCGAAATTGAAAGTGACTGGCTCCCAGCCGAAGCGCAAATGATCTCTGGATGCCCTGGCCATTTTGATGTGGTAGTATGCATCCTCTACATCTATTGAGCACATCCACTGGCCCTTCTGTAGAAATGGAAGGATCGACTGAAGCGTGACCATTCGAACTTTTCTTTCTTGACAAAGTATTGAGGTAACTCAGGTCTAGAATGGGCCTCCAGTCCCCTGTTTTCTTTGGAACTAAAAAGAACCTTGAGTAAGTCCCGAATCCTTGCTGGTCCGCTGGGACTGGCTGGATGACTCTTTGTCTAACAACTTTGAAATTTCTAAAGCTGCTGGCTCTCGCAGATGGGGCGGTACATCTGGGAGTCTTTTCTTTGGAATGGGATAGGATAGAAAGGGTATGGTGTAACCTCTGGTAACTACGCTTTTTACCCAATTGTCTGTAGTTATATCTTGCCAGGCCTGAGGGTAAAAGGCTAGCGACCCCGACTGCCTCCAGAGCAGGACAGTCGGGCCTCCTCTCAGGAGTGCTGGAAAGGTTTACCAGGAGTGTATCCCTGTCACCTTGATGTTGCGGACCTCTGCCGCCAGGGCGGCGTCTTCCACCTCTGCCCCTCCTCTGCCTCTAGAGGGGCATCACCCTGTGTGCCCGGAAAGACCCTTGATTTTGTTTCCAAACCACATTTTCCCACCGCGTTGCCCTTTGGGGTACGGTCTGGTTGGGGTGGAAAACGGACTCGACAGCAGACAGAGTCTTTCCCTCTTGTTCACACCGGTAAGGGTCTCCTTTACCTTGGGGCCAAAAGAGTGGCACCGTCAAATGGGGCGTTTGTAAAGGAAGACTTGAAGGCTTCCGCAAAGGAGCATAGGCGCATCCAGGATTGTCTACGAAGAGCAATCGCTGAAGCTGCTGCCCTACTCGAACCTTCGCCGCGTGAAATCAGCCTCATGGACGAGTTAACAATCGATGTTAGGTATTAAGTTGCGCTGTCACTTTCTCTGAGACAGCTGCATCTGTAGAACCCTGGAGGGTATCTCCCAACTCTTTGACTAGATCCTCTGCAGACGTGTAAAATGGGTCAAATAGTTCAGGGACCGCATGGAAAAAGCCGCTGAATTAAAAATGCGCTTCCCATATCTATCCATCGCCCTAGAGTCTTTATTAGGCAGATGGACAGACGAAGAAGACTCCGACATCTCCTTTTCGTGGCTGCAGCCACCACCATAGCGTCTACTGGAACTCCTTTAGTAAGGTAGGACTTATCCTGAGGTGCTGTGATGTACTTGTTCGGTTTCCTAGGAACAGGTTCCACTGTGTCAGGAGTTCCCACGCCCTTCGAGCAATAAGTTCCATTAGTTCGTCGAAGGGCGGAGTGACCCAGGAGGAGGAAGGGCGAGCACCAAATGCCTTCAGCAGAACTGACTCATCCTCAGAAGGGGGAAGGGACTGCCAGTCACCTCGCTGTTTCAGGATCTCCAAAATGTCTGAAAAGAGACATCTTCTGAAGGTGACTTAGGGACCCTTCTGACTCATCTAAGTCAGTATCAGATGTTATGGATTCTTGTGGAGAATCCAAGTGTCTCCTCTTACACAGTCTCTTCCTGGGGACTTCCTCGTGGGGAGTATCCGAAGAAGCCTCGAGGAAGAGGGGGCACCTCCAGGGTGGCTGAGACACTGGTGCCCGACGCTTGGATGTGGCCGTGGGTGCAGATGAAGACAAAGGCCCTTTATGGGGAGGAGAAACTGCTTCCACTGATGTGGTTGTCTGGGTAGACAACACCTTCCTCATCAGGTCGAACGCCCCGGTCCCGATCGAAGAATCTCCCGGCTCAAGAAATGGGAAGAATCCCGACACGGGCACAAGGCATCGACCCGAGGACGGAGCCGAATCGATCCGCCGAGGCCCCGAGGGAGAGTCGGAACCGACACGCCGGTTTGACTCGGTCCCGAACCAAGAACAGACCGCCGGCTCCGAGACTCGTACCGGTCCGACGGAGTCGACGTGAGGGGAACAGACCCAGAGAAGGACGGTTCTGGACCCGAGGGCTCCACAATCAGCAGATCAGCCTCTTCCGGCTCCAAAGACTGAATCGGTCTCGGAGGAGGAATGGATGGAGATACAGGAAGGCCTTCAAGTTTCGACACCAGGTGGGTGGAAACCCAAATAAGTTTAGAGAGGGCCGAAAGCTCCAGCAGCTTGTGCAGCACACGATCCACATCGACATCCGAAAGTTTAGAGGAGGAACGGGTCAAGGAACAAGACGGAGCCGACCTCAATATGGCCGACGGAGGAGCTCCATCACCGGTTCCAAGACTCGAGGCTCAGGAACCGACACCAGTTGAACACTCGGCCCAAGTCTGTGGAACCGGTGATCTAACCTTTGAAGAAGAGCTCGGAGCCGATGACTTGGGCTCCGATGTCTTCGATTCCTTAGAGGACTTGATGCCTGGTCAGAAGCATCCAAAGCCTCTTGGAAAGCTGGTTTCAAAGACCCTGTCCATTAGTTTCCTGCGCCTATCTGTCATGACCCTCCCACTGAAAGAGTGACAAATGGAGCAATCCTCTTGTAAGTGGAGAGGGCCAAGGCAGTAGACACAGGAACTATGGTTGTCAGTGACCGACATTTTTGGCCACACTGACAACGCTTGAAACCAGACTTTGCCTTCTCAGACATTGTAGGTAATAAACAAGTCTAGAAACAAAAACACAGTCAAATCCGGGAAAATAGTCACAATCAGGTAAATGTCACAATCAGGTAAATGTCAACCGTTAGTCACAATCAGGTAAATTTGACTCAATATAGTAGTATATGGTAAGGGTGTAGGCCCCGATACAAAAATACCGATAAAAAGGTTAACGGTACCAAAGAACTACGGAACCACAACACAATCACACAAGGTAATACTAACAATATTAAGTTAAATAAAATTCTCAATAAAATACAACAAAAAGTTATATCTTAGCTTAGAAAACCCTCGAGCTAGCTCCCAACGATGCGAATGCAGCAGCGGCAAACTAGATCTGAGGTAAAGGCAGAGGGGGATTGTGGGTATTAGATTGTCTCGAGCTTCTTCTCGATGCAGAGCTTGCAAGAGGCCGGCACGGAGCCGAGGATCGGCTCCGAACCCATGTGTAAGAACAAACGGCGAGATTGAACACTATCACATCACACCTTCGCTCCAACCTACTGTGCAACTGCAATGGCCCAGCTTAACCTCTCACTACACAGCAGCAGTACTGCTTCCTTTTGCTGCCTATTCTTAGTGACATGCTCACCATTGCTCTGTCCCTCAAATTTCTTGTGAATGCTACTAAATGCTTATTTGTAAATAAGTAATAATTATACTTATTTTCTTCAACTGTTGCCTTACACTAACCTCAGTGTAATCTACTAGTAATGTTTCTCCTGAATTCTAATATCTCCTTTCAGAATTGTTATACCTTGGTAATAATGATGTTAACTGATTCTACATTCATAATCCCTGTAACTTGTTACTATTATTTCTAAATGCTGTAACTATTGTACTTGCTGGAGATTATCTCCCTGTGCCTCAGCTGAAAATGGACACCAGCTGTCCAGTCAGACACTCCCAGTAAACAAATGTCAAATAAATAATAAATAACTTGCAAAATTTATCCTTTAAGCTAACATCTAAAATGTCTTCCAAGATATGGGGCAAATACACTCTTTACAATACTCTCCAAGGGAGTGAACACCTCTGTGTCACCTACATATACATGGTTATCATGGGACTAATCCCAAAGGCAGAAAAAATAGGTACTTCCTAAGCCTTTCACTGGATTACACAGGAAAAAATTGTGAAAAGTAAGTAAGAGCTCCAACTGCACCAATGATTCTAATATTGCCATGGAGAGTACCCTCTCATAAATGATTGCTAGCTACTTAGCACAACACTAAGATCTTCATTATCAATGTATGTCCATTTCATTATCAAAGCACTGGTCACTGCAAGCAGCTCCAAAACAGCAACCCTGCTTCTTACTGAGCTCCTCCCCTAAATCTCACAATGCAACTCACTTCCCTGATACTCCAGCTTGGGTTTCCCAAAGGTCCCACAGAGACCCAGGGGAACATGTCACTTTGTCAGAACCACTTTCGTGAATCCTGTTTCACTGTAAATATTTAACTGAAATCACTTTCAGCGATAGTGGTGAATATGCTCTTCTCTGCTGTGCAGCCCTGTTGTAGGTATATATTTAAGTCTGATGGATGTGGGGGATGTTATCCCACATGGGGAGTGCAGGGTGCTTTCTCCCAATGAAAAATATGAAAGTGATTTCAGTGAAATATTTCTGCTGAACTGGGATTTACTGAAAGTAATGTTGATCTATCGACATGAATCAGAGATACAAGACTAATACTACATACATGTTTATGTGCTTATACATATGTGTGTGTGCATGTACAAGTGTTGGTATACAGATGCACACATATCTACACACACACAAACATTTTTGTGCATGTGCGTGTGTGGGTGAACAAGATGGAAGGAATATTCCCTGGCAATCCTCAGGATGGTCTACAAGGTCAGTCCAGATAACTAGAAAGTAACAATATGACACTGAGATGGAGGGCTTGTTTGTTGGTACAGACACACACATGGATAATGAAGAGACAAATACTATGGTATGTACATAATTACCCCATCTTAGATTAATCAGTTCATCCACTTCAATATCAAAGGGCAGAGTTCCCAGCTAATCATCTTAGGCAGCTTCATAACAGAATATCATGGAGTATGGTGGACCTGGATCTAGAGATCACATCCAGCTTATAGTATCTTGTAAACATATGCAGTGAAGCCCATGCTGCTGCAGCATAGATACTGTCCACAGAAGAGTCCTTGAAGAAAGTGGTCAAGGTGGCTAAAAACCTAGTAGCATGCACCTCTGGTTTACCCGGAAGAGTTTTATTACTAGAGATATATACAAAGATGTCCACAAGACATCTGGACAGAGCCATTTTGAATACTTTTTTAACCAGCTTGCTACATGCAAATGATACAAACAATTGATCATGGCTTCCTAGTACCTTTATTCTTTGCAGATAGAACTTGAGTTGCCTGTAGATAGCTAGATAGTGTAATGTACTCCATCCTCTTTTCAAATATGGAGAGAAAAACACTGGCAGATTAATGGATTATGCTAGTTTCAGAAGACCTTATCCTTGTGGAATATCAATTGAATGACAATATGATACAGTGTGTAGTTTCAAGACTCTTAGCTGACGTACTGGCTACCAGAAAAAAAGTTTTTTTTTTTCGTGCGATGAATACAGTTGGCTAAGTCAGCTGGTTCAAATGCAGAATGTATGCGTTTTGCCTGGATGAAACTGAGATCCCAAGGTGAGCCAGGATCTTTAATGGGAGGACACAGGAGAAGACTCCTCTTAGAAAGGTTTTGCAAACCTTCTGTGTCAGTACAGAGGTTGAGCTGAACTCCTGATGAAAGTTAGATATACATGTCAGATGAACCTTTATGGTAATGAAGACAGAAATCAAAGTATGGAAAGAATCAGAGCTGAAAAGGGTCTAACCTTTGTTGGACTGCTAAGAGAGAAAACTTCCTCCATTTACCCTTGTAGAGTTTTCTTATGGATTACTATCTGTGATACTGCAAGCATCTGGCCACCCTGGGCAGGTATGACAGATTCCTGGCCATCAAGAGAATTGGAGAAATCAAGTAGTTAACTGGCAGAATTGAATGTCTGGACAAGGCTTGCCAGACAGGTGGTTCAACATATCTGGTGAAGAATTTAGAAAGCAGAATTTTCTTCTTGAGATGAGACCAAAGCAGGGAGAAACAAACTTGTTGAGACTACAGAGGGGTTATGAAGACTACAGTTGCTCAACACAACTTGACTTTTTGCAGGAATCCTGTTATGAGGGGCACAGGGTAGCAATGTGTATAGAAGCACCATTAGTCATGATTAGACTAGACCATACCGGTGAGTCTGACCACATGGAGTGATGAGGATAAAAAAGATGATGCATTTGGTGGTGGTCAAGGATGCAAATAGAGCACAAGGCTTCTCCATCAGCAAATCATTATCCATCCTACTAGTGGATTGAGAAACCACTCATGGGACATCAGAATACATCTGGTGAGTCTGTCTGCTATGCAGTTGGCTTAGCAAGGGATGCAAATTGCTATAGGAAATCACTGTGATATCACTGCCCACTTCCACATTCTCATGTTTTCCTGACTGACAGGGTAGGACCTACTTCCATTATGTTTGCTGATCTACCACATGACAGACATACTATTATATGAATGGCTACAACATCCAGAGGAAGTGATTCTGAAAGGCCTGCAATGCTATGAAGAATATCCTGATTTCCAGAATGGTGATGTGCTGTTCATTCTGTTGAAGCCACATCCCTTGGACGTGTCTGCCCTAAGCAATGGCCCTTACACCAAGGAAGATGTCTCTCTGGTAACCATTACTGAAGGTAGAGAGGGAACAAACAGGGATTCTCTGGTGAGAGTGGGGAGGTGTAAACACCATCACTGCAGACAAGACAATATGGTCAATGTGTCCTTCCATCTGGGACCACCATACTCTTAGGGTCTACTGCAGCACTTTCATACAAAAGCTAGCAATGTAGGTGAGGTGAACAGTACTTATCACGGCAGCCAAGATTTTGAAAATTGGACCGGAGATGTAACTGACTGCAAATGATAAGGAAAGTATTCTGTCCTGTGGTAACTTCACAACCTTCTGGATAATGTACAGACAGCAGACTATAAAGACTAGTACTTGCAATGTCTTTAAAAGAGACTTGGCAGTCTTCACTGAAATTCCCCAAAGACAGACAAAGCATGAGCAAATAATTACTTGTCTTCATTAAGGACTCTCAATGGTACAGACAATGAGCAAGTCATCTAGTTAATGGAAAATCCTGATTCCCTGACTCTCATATGGGCTGCAACTACTGCCAAGTACTTTGTGAACAAGCGGGGGCTGTAGCAAGACTAAAAGGCAAGGATCTAAATTGGAAAAGGCTGGCTCCTATAATGTAAGTGCAAGAGCATCATAGAAGCTTGTTAATTTGTATATGAAAATAAGCATTCTGGAGAATTACTGAGCAAATCCAACTTCTTTCCTGTTGTCAACGGAGGTTTGACCAAGTCCATCCGGAATTTAGTTTTCTTTATATAAAAGTATAGGCTGCTGAGACCCATGATTGGCCCGAAATAATTGCTTTTTTTAAGGGGGGAATGGGGGGAAGCTAAAAAGAATCCTGACTAAACACCAGGCCCTCTCTTGTCTGGGGTAACTTCTGGATGGCTCTCTTCTGAAGAAAGCCGATGACATCTACCCTTGCTGCATCCTTTTGATGAGGTAGGACATCAAACACTGGAAAAGAAGTTGGCTTAGGTGTTTCTAAACAGAGAAAAGTATAGCCTCCGGATATTATATCCCTTACCCACACATCTGGTGTGATGGCCAACTGTACTTGCTGGTGCAAGCACAAATGACTCAAGAATGCCTACAGAGTGGAGCAGTTGGGAGTTAAACAGTATTATGATTTCTAGCAGCTGGGGGGGGGGGGGGAGTTCAGCTATGAGTGTGTGCAGATTAGCTTACATTAATGTAAAAGTTAACAATAACAACTTTTTAATAAACGTAAGATTAGAAGAACAAACTGCAGAATTTAGACTGAGTCGGGGATGGTGCTTTTCTTCATTACCTCAAAATGCACGTCAGCCCATGAAACAAGTGTAGAATGCAGGAAAAAAATTAAGTTATGTACTTACCATAATGCTCCATCTGTGTTGTCCATCTTCATTTATCCTTGATATATGGGTCCAGTTCTGATATCAGAACCGACTCGGCCATTACTACAGCTAGAGCCAAAAACTCTCAATCTTCACCTCCTTCCACAATCCCTCTCTCATAATTTCCTCAGTTTGAGTTTGTAGAGAATGTATAGATAATAGACAAGGAAGCCTAAATGGAAGCCATATCTGCTGTGCTTGAAAGATCACAAAAATTTAAGGGTATATAATCCTTTCCCCCAAAAAAGTCTTTAAAGGCCAGGGGATGTAGGGAGGGGAGTCAAGGACATATGAAGATGGACAACAAAGGTGGAACGTTATGGTAAGTACATAACTTCTTTATCTGATGTTGTCAATCTTGATTTTATCCTTGACATATGGGACTGAGTCCCCAGCTACCTTAGATCTTGGAAGGGATTCACAGAAGGATACTCCTGAGCACCATCGAACCAAAGGATGACCTTAGATCTTGGAAGGATTCACAGAAGGATACTCCTGAGCACCATCGAACCAAAGGATGATCTTCCTCTAGAAATCAAGTCCAATTTATAATGAATAATAAAGGTATGGGGAGAAGCTCAAGTAGCTGCTGTACATATATCATCCAATAAAGCTCTAGACTAGAAAACTACTGAACTGTCTACAGATCTTATAGAATGGGCTTTCACAGGCCTAGGCAAGGCTATTTTGTTCTTATCATAGATAAATGAAATACGGTCCTTTAGCTATCTGGCCAGTGTCACCTTGGCTTGCCAAACTTTGCAATGGAAAATAAACAAATAGCTGGTCAGATTTTTGAATGTCTTTTGTTTGATAAAGATAGAAATGTAATTGCCTGTGAACGTCCAGTAAATGTAAGGAATATTCATCTTTGTTGGAAAAATTTGGAAAGAAAACCAGTAAATTAATGGTTTGGCTGAAGTTAGACTCTGAGACTACCTTGGGTAGGAAAGAGGGGCTTGTTCGTAAAGAAACTATCTTTGTGGAAAATCAGATAAGGAGATTGACACGGCAAGGCCTCAATTTCTAAGATCCTTCTGGCAGAGGTTATAGCTACCAAAAACAATGTCATCCAAGCCAAAAACTTGAGATCACATTCTGCAGAAGGTTCAAAGGGAGAATGTACTATGGTCTCTAACACCAAGTTAAGATCCAAGACGGTATCAGATGTTTGAAAAGAGGTTTCAACAAAATCGTGCCACTCAAAAATAACTTACAAAGTCTATGAAAAGTTACAGAACGTTCTTCCAAACCAATGTAGAAATTGGAAATTGCAGCTAACTGCAGTCTGACGGTAAATGGGGAAGCTCCAACATTAAAAAGAGAGGCTAAAAAGTCTAAAATATGGTTTTATAGAAGTAGAAAAGGAATCAATCTTTTTCATGGGTCCAAATGGTAAATCTCTTACATTTACTAGAGTATAGTTAACGAGTGGCAGGTTTATGAGAAGATATGACGATGTGGCATACTGGGGAGGAAAGATTTGGACACCTGTCAACTAGTGGAATTGGAAGAGCCATGCTGTCAGCTTGAGGTTCAAAACATTTGGGTGAATGAGTCCATCTATATGGGACAAAAGGTCTGGATATGGGTCCAGAATCCAAGATTGTTGAATCAGATAAGGCCAAAGGAATGGGAACCAAATCTGTTGAGGCCAAAAGGGGGAAATGAGAATTATTGTGCTCTTCAACTTGAGTGCTTTTTTGCAGGAATTTTGGAATTAGAGGTATCGTGGGAAAGGCGGACATGAGACCAGGGGCCCAGCTGTGGAGGAGTGTGTCTCTTGGTGAATTCCCCAAAGGGGGAATCAGGGCGAAGTAATTGCTGCATTTGTTGTTTAAGACAGAGAGGCAAACAGGTCGCAGCAAGGTCGATCCCATTGATAGAAGATCCTGTCACTTTTGGATTGAGAGAATACTCATGAGGCTGGAGGATACATCTGTTTTGTTTGTCTGCAATCACACTGGAACGCTCCAGAATATGCATTGCTATCAGAAAGCAGTTGGAAGAGATCACCCACTGCCATGCACTGAGGGTTTCCTCAACAAAGGGGATAAGACTTGGTTCCTCCTTGTTTGCTGATGTACCACACTACTGACATGTCTGTTTGAAATGCAATTGTCCCCTGAGAAAGAGCTGTTTGAAAGGGCTACAACGCTAGAAACACCGCTATTTACTCCAGGACAATGATATGCAAGTTGGCCTCTAAGGGAAACCAAGTGCTTTGGACCGTCCTGCCCAGGGAATGCCCTCCCACCCCATCTGGGAGGCATCCGTAGTCACTATGGCTGTGGGCTCTGCAAGAACAAGGAGGAACTGAGGAGAATTTTTATGGAATGCGTCCACCAAAGTAGACCTCTCTTGCAATAATTAGGGCTAGTGAAGAATAGACCACTGAGAAGCTTGTAGCTATTGCAGAATTCTCATATGAAACCTGGATAGAGGGACTAGAGTTACTGAGGCTGTCACTGACCCCACAGAGTTTGTAATACTAGTCGAGCAGGAATCCTCTTTCTGTGGATTATCTTTTGAACTTGTATAATAATTCCTGAGTCTCTCTCGAGAAGGGATGCTATGGTTGTCACCGGATTTAGCACAGCCCCAATAAATTCTAGACTTTGAGTTGGAGTCAATTGGAATTTCTCGTGATTTACTCTAATTTCCAGGTGGGCAGAAATATTGTGTGTGTAATCCCTGGCCGAACTGTTATCAACCAGTTGTCCAAATATGGAAACACCTGGAATCCTTGCAATCTCAAGTGTGCTGCTACTACTACCATGCATTTGGTAAACACCATGGGGGCTGTGGTGAGACCAAAGGGCAGCACTCTGCATAGGTAATGACTGGCTCCCAGACGGAAGCGAAGGAACTTCCTGGAGTACTTGTCCATCTTTATGTGGTAAAATACGCATCCTGAAGATCTATCAAGCACGTCCAGTCATCTTTCTTCAGAAGAGGAAGAACTGACTGTACCATGACCATCTGGAACTTTGTTTGAGGAACTGAATTGTTCAGCACACTGAGATCCAAATTCGGTCTCCAGTCCCCTATCTTTTTTGGCACTAAAAAGAATCTTAAGCAGGTTCCAGATCCTTTCTGGTCTGGTAGGACTTCCTGGATGACTCTTATTTAGCAGTTTTTGAATTTCTTGAACTGCTGGATCCCTCCAATTGGATGGAACATCGGGGATGTTTTGTGCATAGAGGGAGGATAGGAAAAGGAAATACTATAACCTCTAGATACAAGCCACTGCACCTAAGAATCTGGTGTTATGTTTAGCCATGCATTTAGGTGCAAATATAAGCATCCCCTGACTGCCTCCAGAGGAAGACAATCGGGCTTCCATTCAGGAGCGTTGAAAGGGCTTACTCGGAAAAGAATTCCTGAAGCCCTAGTTCTGCGGACCACCTCTGCCACATTGGCAGTGTCTTCCGTTTTGGTTCCCCCATCTACCCCTGGGGGAACTGCCTCCATGTGTGCCCTGGAAAGGCTCTTGGGATTTTTTGAAGCACATCTTACCATCTCTCATCTGGTTCCTAGAAAAGGATCTTTGGGGGAGGTGGAAAAACATACAGCCTCAGCAGAAAGGGTCTTGCCATCCTTCTCACACCTGGATAAAATCTCTCATACTTTTGAGCCAAACAAGGATGACCCGTCAAAGGGAGCACTGATGAATGAAGACTTGAATGGTTCCGCAAAGTCACATAGATGCATCCAGGCATGTCTTCTTATGGCTATGCCTGAACCTGCTGCTCTGGATGTCCCTTTGGCTGTATGTGCGATTAGGCTCATGGACGAATTAGACAGACTCCAGGGTGGCTAGCTGGAAAGACATTTTCTATTGGAGTCCCTCAGCAACAGCTCCCACCAGGATATCTGAGAACTCCTTGATCAGACTAATTTGAAGTCTTGTAAAGTGTGCCAGGAAGTTCAAAGACCTTAGAGCGAAGGTTGATGAAGCATACACTCGCTTTCCAAATCTAGCCATGTCCCGAGACTCCATTATTGGGCAGATGGACAGATGAACTCTCCTCAGAGATTTCCTTTTTTGTGGCAGCTGCTACGACCATGGCATCCACTGCTAACCCTTTGGCCCACAACTGGTTGTTTTTGGGGCAGATAAGATTTTGTCTGGTCTCGTTGGGATGGGCTTGATGGTGTCTGAAGTCTTCTATGCCCACTGTGAAATCAAATGCCCACTGTGAAATCAAATGAATAAGTTCATCAGCAGGTGGGGTCACCTAACAGTTAGACGGGTGAGTGCTGAAAACCTGCAGGTAAACACATTCCTCCGAGGAAGGGTTCTGGGACTGCCAGCCACCCCTTTGCTTTAAAATTTCTAGGCTGTCTCCAAAGGAGACATCTTCAGGCAGTGATTTTGGGGACCCTTCCCCTTCATCAAAATCTGTGTCTTCAGTGACTGATTCCTGAGTGGAATCTAAGTGCTTACACTTGCCTTTTGCTGGGGGACCTCCTCAAGGAAATAATCTGTGGAGATGTCAGAAGATGACAGAACCTGAGTCGGAGAAACATGAGACTTCAGTACCCGCTGTCCCAGTGGGGAGACAAGAGAGCCACAGGGGGTACCTGTTCCGAGAAGGAAGGTACCGACTGAATCACTGTAACAGACAGGGCCCTTTCCATCTCCTCGAAGGCTGGCCCCTCAAAAGAGGAAAGGGAGCATGGAACCAAGACAGACCGCCTCGGGACTGAGGTCACTCCCCGCTCTGAACAGCCTGCCCTCAAGATAGAACCCATGCCAAACTAACTCGAACCAAAGCTCCAAGGAGCAGGGACAGCTCAAAAAAATGGGAGTAGAGTCCTGCCCCCCCCCCCCCAAGAACTGACAGGGTAGCTAAAATTCCTAGAGGTCTCCGGTTCTGAAGCCACCGAACAGCTCAGGGGAATTACGAGTTCTGAAGCAGTGGAAATCTCGGGAACTGCTACAGTCAGTGCTGGGAGACTCGGAAATGTAAACGCTGAAGCTTCAGACAAGTTCAGGGAGGAGTGGACACAACAGGGTGAAGGAAGGCTCAGTTCCTAGAACCGAAAGAATCAGAGCAGAGGGAGGGCCTTTAAGTCCTCTTGCCCACAAGACTTAATTCACAGGTCTCTCCATATCGAATGCAGAAAGACTTTTGGTGGAAGGAATCAATGATATGGATGGGGATTTAGGCCTCTGAAGGAAAACTTCTGGAATCTCTCCAGTGAAGGAGTCTACAGATGGGGAGTAAGCAGTTCTGGGTAAAAATTCCCTTTGTTCAGATACAATAGTCTGTGCTGATGTAATTGGTGCCACCGAAGAAGAAGCAGATAAACAGTCCTGCACTGGAGCCTTTGACACTGAAGGACCTGAAATAGTTGTTGGTGCCAAGAAAATTGTCATCAGTAATTTAGAGTCAGAGGGCCTCTGGTTCAGAAGATGCTTTTGGAACCAAGGATTTCAATTTCTTAGTTCTCAGTGCAGATGGAAAAGTCAGATCAGAGATGCTCCTCTTTTTGCCCTTGTTCATGGGAGATGAGGGCAAAGAGGAGGAAATATCAGTTTTAGATTTGTCAGCTGTAGATAAGGGTTCACTGAAGGCGTAGGGGATCAAACCTTTTAGAATAAGCTTGTTACGTCTCTCACGGAGGGTTCTGTGACTGAACTCGTGAAAATACTGCAGTCCTCTTTGTAAGTAAATGCGACCCAAGCAATAGACACGAGGGAAGTAAAAGTCAGAAGATGGAATCTTGTGACTACACTTCTGGCATTTTTTAAGACCAGAAGGGGCTTTAGCTTTCTCAGCCATCTTAAAAATACAGGTTGGATGACAGACACGCACACACACTCGCAGAGAAAAGATTGAGAGGGAAAGTTTTTTTTTTTTTTTGAAAGGAAAGGAAAAATTATCAACGGTAGTTATGGAAATACACCAAGGTGTACGGGAAGGGACGATAAACCATAATATTAAGAAAATACACTTACGTATATACAAATAGAGAGAAAAATAGTAAACAGAAGGGTAGAGGATAAATTAGAGAGGAGACAAAGAGAAAATCTCTAAGAAATAGCAGCAATTGTCCTAAACTAAAGGAAACTCGAGAACACTAGCAAAACATGACCGTTTGGAAAAGCGTCAAATGAGATCCGAGGTAACTGTGAGAGAGGGATTGTGGGTAGAGGTGAAGGTCGAGAGTTTCTGGCTGGCGGTAGCTGTAGAAACGGCAGAGTCAGTTCCAATATCAGAACTGAACCTATATGTCAAGGATAAAATGAAGATTGACAACATCAGATAATAGCCTTCTCATTGGGTACTGTGAAGGAACCAGCTGGAAATCAAAATACAAATACAGGAATGGTTAAGTGGAAACTGATATGAGTTGACAAACATTTCAGTTAAGGAAAAGGCCAATTAAGAAATGTTCTGGCAATGTATCCTAACCAAGTCAGAGAGTAATATGTAGCTTTGAAAGGCAGGGAAACGCAAAAAGATGAAATAAATAGTGTTAAAATCGAAAACCTTCTAAGCAGCACTGATGTTTGAAATAATTAAGCACAAAGATATAGGTGTTTTATTTTTCTTCAGAGTGTATGTGTAAAGTGCTTCTCTTCCTTCAAGAAAGGCAAGTTTCTGATTTTTTTCCAAAAAGAGTTGGTTTAAAGTAAACAGATGATAAATATACATACAAGTCTTCACAACTGTGATAGGACAACACCGAAACAAGCATCAACGTATATGCATGCTAATACAGGCAATAAAACGTCGTTTAGCATAAGTACACTCATTCTTAAGGGTAAGAACAGAAGCAATGGAAAAATCAAGTTCACGCAAATGTAAGCAGTTCCTTGTTCACTGTGTTTATTAAGAGAACACGGGGAGGCTTACTTTGATTTGAACAATGTGCGTGTCATGAGAAAAACTAAAATAAAAGTGAGAAATAACAACTATATAAAAGTTTTGTTATTCAAGTGCTAGAATATAAGCATAAGCTGCAAGCAGGGAGAATATATGTCAGAGAATTCAAATGCATTATAAGTGATGGCTACATTAATGTGATAAAACGGCTGCATTGTCACTTTTAACATGAAATGTAAATAGCCTTACAAACACTAAAAGTAAAGAGTACTGAACTAACTTAAGAAATCTACAGTGCTTATTGCCATTTCGAAGTAGACATATCTGGATATAAATTGACATATGAGCTTGATACAAAGCCGATTCCAATGAGGATATTCAGCAGTGTATCAGAGGTAAAGGAAAAATGATGTTTTCATATGGGTTTACTTTAGAGCAACGAAATGCCACTTACCCAAAACCCACATCACCAAGATGAAAACAACAACAGCACCAACACACCAATGTCCCAGAACACCGACTAACCACTCCAGGTAAGTAACCGCTTGGCCATCCGACAAAAACGTAAATGGAAGAAAACCAAACCCACCCATGTGGTGGGCTTTGCCCTGCCCCACACCTTCCCTAACTAAATATACCAACTCTGAGATCACACTACTGTGGGGGTAAGAGGCAAAGTTCAACAGGATGTCCAAGCGGTTTCTTATCTGGAATGGTTAGTCGGTGTTCCGGTACACTGGTGTGTTGGTGCTACCGGCATTTCGTTGATCTAAAGTAGACCCATTCATACTAACGGCTCCAACTGTTCGCAGAAGAGAGAGGAAAAAACAATGGAAGATATGTGGCAGTGAGGGGTACTGGTAGGGAAAGAGGTTTAATTTTGTATACATCTATATTCCACCTAAGACTGCAGTTAAAAATGTTAGAAGAATCCAGGGAGAAGCATTCAGCAGGGTATTTCATTTATAGAAGGCAACTGCTATTTAATAAGCAACAGTAAAGATGTGACAGGGAAGCCATAGAAAGAAACTACAGCTAGACCGGGTAGGTTTTTAAAGAAGAAGAAAACAAAACTACTTGATATGGAGGATGTTATTTCAGTAACAGCAGCTCAGAGGGAATTATTTTCTTCAAGATGTAACAGAATAGGTGGGACAGAAAATACACATATTTCTCAACTTCTTTGCCCAAGAATTATGGGCAAAGCCAAAATATAATCGGGGAAGGAAAAAGGCTCAATATCAGGGACAATTTGAAAACATTACTCCAATTTATTTAGAAAGTCAACAGAAAGTACAGTTGTGTACACTTACCATAAATGTAGATGTTAGAGTGTATTCACTGTTGCAGTGACCACACTTGGGTTATCTGCCTGCATATAGCCCTCAGTCGGCCCGAATACCAAAGACTTAGTATTTCTGTGTCGGTTGCTGTCACTCCAGGACTGACGTCAGGGGTATAAAAACAGGCAGCAGACGCCATTACATCAGTTTTTCTTGCCCCAAATGTCAGGAGCCAAGCTATGGTGGGAGAAACACCACCAGCAAAAAGTAAATACCAATACCAATACCCCTGTAAGGGGTGAGTAACAGACAGAGAGGAGAGAGAGAGAGAGAGACAAGGGGGCTGGAGGGAGGGGAAACCAGGACTGCAACACTGAATACACTTGAACATCTACATTTATGGTAAGTGTACACAACCGTACTATGTTCTTCATGTTTCACTGTTGCAGTCATCACACTTGGGTTGATTCCCAAAGCTGAAGAAAGGGTGGAGGCACTGAAGAAGAGTTGGGGCTGGCTAGTATGACCTGCAGGACTGCTGTTGCAAAACATGCCCTGGATTTGGAAAAGATAGGCAGATGGTAGTGCTTGGTGAAGGTGTGTACAGTACTCCAGGTAGCAGCTCTCAGAATGTCCCTGGTAGGGACTCCCCTGAGGAATGCTGTAGAGGTAGAAGTTGCCCTAGTGGAATGTGTTCTGGCCCCTGAGGGGTTGTTTTCACATAGTGTTTGCAGCAGAAGTGGGTACAGTGTGCTATCTATTTGGAAATTGTTTGTTTTGAAATGGCCTTGCCCTCTGTCCTGGTGCAAAAATTACAGTTTTGTACCTACCATAAATGTAGATGTTCGAGTGTATACCCTGCTGCAGTCATCTCACTTGGGTTATCCTGCCGTCAGGCGGTCCCGCAGTCGGCCCGAATTCCAAAGTCTTGGTCCGGCGTCGGTTGCTGTCGCTTCTTCCCTGACGTCAGAGCGCCAGGGGTATATCAGAGGCATCCGACGCCATTTTCTTCAGTTTTTCTTGCCCCATATGTCAGGTGCCCCTAATAGGTAGGGAAAAAAAAAATATATATATATATATATATATACATACATATAGTTATATGAAAAAATGAAACAAAACCCTTAGGCACAAGCAAATACACCACTGAGGTAGTAAAGAATAGAGTGGAAGAGATAAGTTCAGCTTGTCCAGAGGGGAAGGAGGGAGGGTAACCTGGACTGCAGCAGGGTATACACTCGAACATCTACATTTATGGTAGGTACAAAACTGTACTATGTTCATCATGGTACCCTGCTGCAGTCATCACACTTGGGTAGAATACCAAAGCTAAGGATGGGAGGTGGAGTCAAACAGGGTTAGAGGAGGCTAGAAGGCCCTGCAAAACTGCAGTGGCGAAGCCAGCTCTAGTCTTAGAGTAAAGTGGTAAGTGGTAATGTTTGGTGAAGGTGTGTACTGAACTCCAAGTTGCAGCTTCCAGAATATCCTTGGTTGGCACCCCCCTGAGGAAGGCTGTAGATGTAGCTGCTGCCCTGGTAGAGTGGGCCTTATGGTAGCAGGAACTGGTTTTCCATGGTGGGTGTAGCAAAAACGTATGCAATGTCCTATCCATTTGGAAATGGTCTGTTTTGAGATAGCTTTTTCTTGTGATGCTGTAGCATAGGATACAAAAAGCTGGTCAGATTTTCTGAAAACCTTAGTTTTATCCAAGTAGTAACGTAGCTGTCCGTGAATGTCCAAGGAATGCAGGAGTCTTTCTCCTTTGTTCTGTGGATTTGGAAAGAAGGTGGGTAAATGAATGGTTTGATTTAGAGCCACACTGGATACCACCTTAGGCATAAAGGAGGGGTTATAGTTCGTAGAGAAACTCTGTCTTGATGAAAAATGAGAAAAGGCTCTACAGCCATTAGTGCCTGAAGCTCCGAAACTCTTCTAGCTGAAGTGATTGCTAGCAGCAGGGCAGTCTTCCATGATTTAAACTTTAAATCAGCTGAGAAAGCTGGCTCAAAAGGAGGTAGTGTGAGTTTTTCCAGAACAAAGTTGAGGTCCCAAGTAGGTGTTGGCGCTCTCCTGGGAGGCCTAATGTTTTTGGCCCCTCTAAGAAACTGCCTCAGGAGTGGATGTGAAAATAAGGGAGGATCCGTGTTGTAGTGAGCAGAAATAGCTGAGGCGTGGATTTTAATAGATGAAAAAGAAAGCCCTTTGTGTAACATCTCAGTTAGATATTGCAGAATCTGAGGTATGTCAGGCTGAAGGGTATTTTGGCCTTTAGCTTGGTTCCAGGCGCAAAACCTTTTCCATTTGTCTGAGTAGGCTTTCCTGGTGCTGGGCCTCCTGGCCTCCAGAATAACTTCCATAACAGCTTGTGAGAGAGGAGCTGGCTGGTTGCTTAGGTGATTTGCCATGCAGCCAAGTTTAAGGTTTTGAGCTGGCTGTGTAGAATCTGATTGCATTGCTGTGTGAGCAGGTGGGTAATTTGTGGTAGAATCCATGGTGGGCCCTGGGCCATATTCCTTAATAGTGGGTACCAGTGCTGGCGTGGCCAGTCTGGGGCAATGAGTATCATTCGGGGTCTCTCCATCCTGACTTTCAGTAGCACCTTTGTGAGAAGGGGTAGTGGAGGAAAGGCATATACTGTTAGCATTTTCCAACTGAATGAGAGTGTGTCCACTTTCCAAGCTTGATGGTGAAAAGTCCTTGTGCAAAACTTTGTTAGCTGATAGTTTTGAGGGCTGGCAAACAGGTCTATGTCTGGGAGCCCCCATTTTTGAGTTATCATTGCGAATACTTGTGGATCCAGTTTCCACTCGTGGGGATCCATGATGTTTCTGCTTAGGTCGTCTGCCAATGTGTTCTTTTTTCCTGGCAGGAATTGAGCTTGTAATTGAACTTGGTAAGCCAGTGCTGTGTTCCACAAGGACATTGCTTGCCTGCATAGAGGGTAGGAGTGTGTACCCCCTTGTTTGTTTATGTACCACATTACTGTGGTGTTGTCTGTCCTTATGATAAGCTGTCCTGGATGTAAGAGGTCCTTGAAGGCTGTCAGAGCATTTAGTACAGCTAGCATTTCTTTTTGATTGATGTGCAGATTCCTTTGATCTGCTGTCCATATGCCTTGAACGCATTTTTCTTGCAGGGAGTTGGGTCTTTGTTGCCATTGTTCTGAAGTATTGAGTTAATTGTAGTTGTTTGTCTGGCGTCAGATAAGCCATCTGGGCCCTTGTATTCAAGTTGGCATCCAGGAATGTCATTTTGTGAGGGCACTAGTTTTGATTTCTTTTCGTTTACTGTGTACCCTAGGCAACTTAGAAAATGTTTTACAAAAGCCAGGTGTTGTAAGAGAATGTCCTTGCTTTCTGCTTGGATGAGACAGTCGTCCAGGTATGGGTATATTTTGAATTCCTCTTTGTCTGCAGTATGCAATTACTGGTGCCAGGCATTTTGTGAAGACCCTGGGCGCAGTAGATAAGCCAAAGAGCAGTGCAGAGAATTGGTAATGGGTTGAACCTGCAATGAAACGGAGGTATCTTCTGCAACTTTGTCTGACAGGGACATGCAGGTATGCCTCCTTGAGGTCCAACGTTATTAGCCAAGCTTTCTTGCCCAACATGGGAAGAAGCTGCTGAAGTGTTAGCATCTTGAATTTGGGTACTTGCAAGAAGGTGTTTAAAATTGAAAGGTCCAGAATAGGTCTCCAAGCATTGTCCTTTGAAGGGACTAGAAAGAGCCTTAAGTAAAATCCTTGGCCTTGCTCCTGTGTAGGTACCAGTTGAATGGCTCTCATGTCCATGAGAGCTGTAATTTGTTTTTGTGCCTCTGCCCATTGATTTTATGGCAAGTTTGGTAGTCCTTTTATCCTTGGCAAGGTGTGGAAATGAAATCTGTATCCGTGTGAGATAATGTCTAGGACCCATTTGTCCTTTGTGACGATGCGCCAGTTGTCTGCAAAAAGTGTTACATTTCCTCCCAAGGGAGCTGCCAAGAGAGTTTTGCTTGGCAGTTTGAGGTTTAAGTCATTGTGTTTGCCTTCTAGTGGTTTGGGACCGGTCTTCTCCTCCCTTCTGTGTTGTAGTGCCCCATTGGCGAGGTTTGTACGGGATTTGTGCTTGTCCTCTGCCCCTTGGGCGCCTGTATTTACCCCTCTGTGGTCTGTCAGAAGCTGGAAAGGACCAATTTTTTGTTGGCCAATTTCTGCTGAAGCGTGGGGGCTGTACCTGTAAGAAATCTTTGACCATCTGCACAGATTTCGCCTTATCCTCCATTTTCTTTAAAACCTCCTCTGCTTTTAACCCAAATAAGACATCAAGCTGTAAGGGTGCATCCAGTAACTTTGCTTTAACATGATCAGGCAGAGATTGTTCCTTTAACCAAGCATGCCTATGTACAACAGACCCAGTAACAGCTGCGCTAGAGGAAGCTTCCAAGGCATCAAAACCACATTGTAAAGTATGTTTGCCCACCTGTTCAGCTGCATGTAACAGATCTTGCATTTCCTTGAATTCAGACTGTTGAGGGTGCGTGCCCATCTTTTGTTTTATTTGAGACATTAGGAATTGCTGGTATTTAAGCATGTGAAATTGACAATTTAGTGCTCTCATAGCTAGAGTAGTTCAGGTGTAAACCTTCTTCCCCCACCTATCTAGTGCTCTGAAGTCCCTTTCTGAGGGTACAGGATTTTTTGCCACAGAAGCCATGGCCCCTTTGGGAGCCTGGGAGATTGTCTCTGGATCTGCAGCAGGGCTTTTGTAAAGGAATTTGTGCGAGTCAGGCACTCTATAGTATCTATTACCTTCAGCTGCAGAACATCACTAATAAGGAACCTAAAAAATTTTGGGCCAGTATTAATAATCTTCTGTCTCCAGGTCACTCCATTACACCTAATCCCCAGGACTCTAACCCAGAAAACCCTAAACAAACAGCAAATGACTTCAACTCATTCTTCACAAACACTATCCAAACACTAGCTAGTCATCTATCTCCTGATACCTCAAATCTTCCTCCATCCACATTAAATCCACCTCCTACACTCCAATTACAACCAGTATCTACCTCCTTTATCACATCATTGCTCCTAAAGTTAAAACCCACCACTCCCTCTGCAGACAAACTGCCTGCAGAATTCTTACAGATAGGTGCCAAAGCCTTAGCCTACCCTATTTCCATCCTGATCAATAGATCTATAAAGGAAGGAATCTTCCCCTCTATCTGGAAAATATCTCATATCATCCCACTACATAAAGGAGGAAACTCTAATGATTTCTCTAACTTTCGTCCAATAGCTCTCCTCTCACCAATCGCAAAAATCATGGAAAAATGTATTCACAAACAAGTACTAAATCACCTTCTCAACAACAACTTACTTTCTGTCAGCATGGTTTCAGACCCTCACACAGTACCACTACTGCTTTACTCTCCTTCACTAACTCCATTAACACTAACCGTAACAATAACCATCTATCTTCCTCTGTCTTCATCGACCTATCCAAAGCTTTTGATATGGTGAATCATAAACTTTTACTACATATCCTACAATCACTGGCTCTTGATCATCTTGCCTTGTCCTGGTTTGCATCTTACCTAGAAAATCGTCAGCAGGCAGTACTTTGGAAAACTCACTTTCTAATCTTCTACCTATCTCCTTAGGTGTACCTCAAGGCTCTATCCTAGGCCCTTTGCTATTTTCTATCTTTATTAATGACCTTCAATCTGCCATCCCATATACTACCTGTATACAATATGGACGACTCAACTATAATCTGCTCTGCTAACTCTCATACAGAACTCCAGTCACTTACTCAAAAGCTTTCAGTGCTGTAGAACAATGGTTCTCTTACCGCTGTCTACTCCTCAACCCCAAGAAAACAAAACTATTACTTTTTTCACCTACTCGTAAATCTACTCCATCTTACTTTACTCTTACATCCACTGACGGAACACTCATCTCTCCTGACTTGACCACAAAACTATTAGGGATAACTATTGATAATAACCTCAACTTTGACTCTCACATCAACAACACCATAAAATTAGTTAATAAAAAAATAGGATCCCTTTACAGAATCAAACCTTTCCTAACACCCACAGCAAGGTCCACCATTGCTAGATCTCACCTAATCTCCACTCTTCTCTATGCTTCCCCCATTTACACTAATCTTTCCAAAAACAACATGAAGAAACTAGAAACATCCTATCATAACATAGCTCGATTCGCTAATGGATCTCCTTTTAGAACTCATCACTGCTTGAACCTAAAAGAACTAGGCTGGATCGAACTTCCTAACCAACTTGTACTTCAACAGATCTTAATTGCTTATAAGATTCTATATCACCCAACCAACACACCAACACTTACTAGCCTTATTTCTCCATACAACAACCTGCAACAACTACGTTCCTCAAATAAACTTCTGATTAATATTACCAAACCTAACAATAATGCAGGTGTCAGTTTATTCTCCAACTCTGTTGGAAAAACATGGAATAAACTACCCTCTGATATCACTTCTTTAACCTCTTTCCAACTTTTCAAATATCAACTAAAGATTTATCTCAATAAACACTGGCTTTGCTCCTGCACTAATCCTGACTAATGCCAACTCTTCTCTCTTCCATTATCCTTGTTAACAAAAAAAAAAAAAAAAAAAAAAATATTTTTTATATTAGCTGGTTAACTTGCCATGATGTCATGTGAACTTTTATGCCAATGTATTTTTTATCTGATTATATTATTGTTTTTATTTCCTATCTTTCTTATGTAACCATTTATGCCTTTTTGTAAAAGTGTACAACTGATGGAGCTTTTCTCCCCGGGCCTCTACTGAAAACGGATATATATCCAGTTGGACTAGCCCGGTCAACAAATGTAAAATAAAAATAAAAATAAAAAAATCTATCTGGTTTGGCTGGAGCAGGAGGCAGAGAATCTGGATTTAGACTAGATTCTAAGACATTGTCCACAATGTCCAAAACTGGGGGGATAGCAAGTGGTCTGTGCTGGGGGAGTAAAAGAAACTCTCGGAGCCTTTTCTTTGAGTCAGTGTAGTCCTGACCTTCCCAGTGGAAATGTTCCCTCATGGTGTGTAAGGTTTCCCCAAAGGAATAATCTTCAGGGGGAGAAGCTGAGGGAATGGAGTCTTCAGCATCGGAATCTTCATAAGGGGGAAAGGAGTAATCCTGTTCCTCAGAGGAGCCTGAGGAAACAGACACTTGATCAGAGGAGGCATAATCCTCCTCTTGTCTAGGCCTTTTGTCGGGGGTGGGGGCTGGGAACCCCTGATCAAAGAAATCAAATCTTCAGCCATTTTAAGTATCTGTTTCTTAGGCATAGGGCCTTGACCTGGAGACTGAAGTGTAGGCTTTTTTGGCTTTAGAGGAGTCTTAAGCTTAGCATAAGATTTTATGGTGAGGGTAGTCGGTCTGAAGACACCTTCAGAAACTGAAGGTGTTTCTACAGCACTGGCTTCCCCTACTGCAATGTCGTCGGTAGGGCGCAAGGAAAAAGGCTACGTTGGCCTAGAACTCTCTGCTGGGGGATCCGAAGCAGCCTGGGGATCCAATTCAGCGGTAGCCAGGGGCTGCGTAGGCACCTCACTAAAAACCGAAGAACTGGCGACCGGCCCAGCCGAGGCCTCGGAGTCTGGCTTGGATCTAGGCTGCCTGTCTTTATCCTTGCGTTTTTTTATGCACGCCGGTAGTTGGTTGCTCCGACGGCATAGTGTAATTAAATTTTCTACCGAAGTAGTGTCGTGCGAAATCAAAGCGTCGCTTTATAGTTCGCTTATTGAACCTAGCACAAAACCGACAACCAGTGATGTCGTGGTCTGGGCCTAGGCAAGGTATACAAAAAGAATGAAAGTCCTTATGAGGTATTTGCTTCCCACAAGAAATGCAATTGTTAACTTTTTCTGACATCGGACTGAGACAAGAAAAGGTTCCCCAATGGGGTACTTAGCTTTGAAGACTTCGGACTGAACCTCGATTGGAAAATCTCAGGTGTCGGCCGACCGGCACTTGCAAACTGCTTCTGCTTTGGGCACCGCGCGGCAAGAAAGACTGAAGAAAATGGCGTCAGATGCCTCTGATATACCTCTGGCGCTCTGACGTCAGGGAAGAGGCGACAGCAACCGACGCCGAACCAAGACTTTGGAATTCGGGCCGACTGCGGGACCGCCTGATGGTAGGATAACCCAAGTGTGATGACTGCAGCAGGGTACCACGATGAACATCTGAGTAGTAACAGGTCAGACTTCCTGAAGGACTTAGTCCTATCCAAGTGGAATCTGAGCTGTCTGTGCATATCCAAGGAGTGCAGGATCCTTTCCCCTTTATTTTGAGGATTAGGGAAGAAGGTAGCCAAATGGATGGATAGGTTGAGAGCCACACTGGACACCAGTTTAGGCATAAAGGAAGCGTTAGTCCTGAGGGAGATCCTGTCAGCAAGAAAAATAATGAAGGGTTCCATAGCCATAAGTCTTTGTAGCTCAGACACTCTTCTAGCTGAAGTGATGGCCAGAAGCAAGGCTGTTTTCCAAGAGAAGAATGTTAACTCGCTGACGGTGCAGGTTCAAAGGGGGTAGCATGAGCTTTTCCAGTACAAAGTTAAGATCCCAAGCAGGGGTGGGTGCTCTCCTTGGTGGCCTTAAGTTGTTTACCCCTCTCAGGAACCGTTTGATGAGAGGGTGTGAGAAGAGAGGTGGTTCAGTGTTGTAATGAGCTGAGATGGCAGAGGCATGGATCTTAATGGAGGAGAAGGACAGGCCTCTGTGGAGTACATCTCCTAGGTAACCCAGGATTAGAGGTAAGGAGGGCAGTGCTGTGTCCTCTCCTTTAGACTGAATCCAGGAGCAATAACTTTTCCACTTATCAGCATAGGATTTCCATTGTACTGGATATTCTGGCTTCAAGAATGACGTCCAGCACCTGCTTGCTTAGCCTGGTCACTGGGGGAGAATTCAAGGAATAAGCCAGGCTGCAAGATTCAGGGTTTGCAGTTGTGGATGCAAGATAATACAGTTGTGTACACATACCATAAATGTAGATGCTCGAGTGTATTCACTGTTGCAGTCATTACATTTGGGTAATCTGCTGGCAGGTTACCCTCAGTCGGCCTGATTAACAAAGTCTTGGGTCCTGCGTCAGTTGCTGTCCCTTCTTCCATGACGTCAGGTCGTCAGGGGTATAAAACATGCAGCCGACACCATTACATCAGTTTTTCTTGCCCCAGATGTGAGGTGCCCCCTAAATGGGGAGCATATAAAATTAAAAACACAAAAAATATATACCTCCAACCAAAATCAAAAAGACAAAAAGGACTTTTAAGCATAGTAAAAGAAAGTAGAGATATAGCCAGAGAAAAATAGGGGGCTGGTGGGAGAGTAACCAGGACTGCAACAGTGAATACACTCAAACATCTACATTTATGGTAAGTGTACACAAATGTACTATGTTCTTCATGTTTCACTGTTGCAGTCCTTACATTTGGGTAGATTCCCAAAGCTATGGTTGGGAGGAGGAAATTATACAGCATTAGGACCAGCTATAAGGCCCAACAGGACAGCAGTGGCAAACTCAGCTATGAATTTAGAGAAAAGTGGTAAATAGTAAGGTTTGGTTAAAGTATGAACTGAGCTCCAGGTAGCAGCTTCTAGAATGTCCCTGGTAGGAACACCTCTGAGAAAGGCTGCTGAAGTAGATGCAGCCCTGGTGGAATGGGATCTGATCCCCTGGGGGATAGTTTTTCCATGGTGGTTATAGCAGAAACGAATACAATGGCTTACCAATTTGGAAATGGTTTGTTTTGAAATAGCCTTTCCCTCTGCCCCTGCAGCAAATGCTACCAGCAGTTGATCAGATTTTCTTTGAGATTTAGTCCTGTTCAAGTAAAATCTAAGTTGTCTGTGTACATCCAATGAATGCAGAATCTGCTCCCCCTTGTTCTTTGGATTGGGAAAGAGAGTTAAAAAAATGAATGGTCTGATTAAGAGCCACACTGGATACCACCTTAGGCATGAAGGATGGGTTGGTCCTGAGAGATACCCTGTCTGCATGAAAAATGATGAAAGGCTCCACTGCTATAAGAGTCTGTAATTTGGAAATCCTTCTAGCTGAAGTGACTGCTAAAAGGAAAGTTGTTTTCCAGGAGAGAAATTTTAAGTCTGCAGTAGCAGCTGGCTCGAAAGGAGGGAGAGTGAGATTCTCCAATACAAAATTAAGGTCCCAGGCAGGGGTTGGAGCTCTCCTGGGTGGTCTTAAGTTTTTGGCTCCTCTGATACACTGCTTTAGCAGAGGATGAGAGAAGAGAGCAGGTTATGTGTTGTAATGAGCTGAAATAGCAGAGGCATGGATTTTATGGAAGAAAAGGACAGGCCCTTGCGAAGCATCTCAGTTAAGTTATTTCAAAATCTGAGGAATGTTGGGCAATGCTGTGCTTATCCCTTGAGACTGATTCCAGGCGCAGAATCTTTTCCATTTGTCAGCATAAAATTTTCTAGTACTAGGTCTTCTCGCCTCCAAAATGACATCCATCACAGGTTTGCTGATGGATGCTAAGGGTGAATTTAGGTGATTAGAGACGCTGCAAATTTCAAAGTCTGGAGCGGAGTGTGCAGAGTTTGGTTACTCGGCTGAGACAGTAAGTAAGGTGTTCGAGGCAGGTGCCATGGTGGAAGGTGCGACACACTGCGCAGGACAGGGTACCAGTGTTGGCGAGGCAAGTCTGGAGCAATTAAAATCAGTTTTGGTTTGTCCTGTTTGACTTTAAGTAGAACTTTGGAGAACAGGGGCAGAGGGGGAGAGGCATAGACTGATAGGTTTTTCCAGCTGAAGGACAGAGCATCCACTTTCCAGTCTTTTTTGTGATAAGTTCTTGTGCAAAATTTGTCCAACTGATAGTTCTGGGATGAGGCAAAAAGATCTATGTCTGGGCTCCCCCATTTGCGTGTCAACATGTTGAAAATCCATGGTTCCAGTTTCCATCCGTGTGGGTCCATGAGATTTCTTAGTTTGTCTGCCAGAGTATTCAGCTTTCCTGGCAGGAATTGAGCTTGTAGTTGTACTTGATAGCTCAAGGCCGTGTTCCACAATGCCATGGCTAGTCTGCAGAGGGGGTAGGAGTGTGTACTCCCCTGCTTGTTTATGTACCACATAACCATGGTGCTGTCCGTCTTTATCAGTAATTGTCCTGGATGAAGGTAGTCCTTGAAGGCTGTCAGTGCATTCTGCACAGCTAGCATTTCTTTTAGATTTATGTGAAGGTGCATTTGATTTGGGTTCCATTTTCCCTGAATGCACTTCCCTGACAGATGAGCACCCCATGCATAGTCTGATGCGTCTGTAGTTAGGGTTTGGGTGGCAGGGGGTGGTGTGAATGGCAGTCCCTTGTTCTGGTGGCAGACCTCTGCCCACAACAGGAACTCTAGGCGCAGGCAAGGTATGATAGGAATCATTGTTTCCAGGCTGTGACAATGCTGACTCCATAGACTTTTTAAATACCATTGAAGTTTCCTCATATGCAGTCTTGCATATGGAATTAGAAGAATGCAGGAGGCCCATGAACCCCAAGACTTGCAGTATTTGCCTTGCAGATAGCAGTGTTTTTGTGGCCACCTGTTTGAAGTCACCAAATGAATTTGCTTTTCTGGTGTAAGGAAAGCCATCTGGGCAGTTGTATTCAATCTTGCACCTAGGAATGTAATTATTTGAGAGGGTACCACTTGAGATTTCTTTTCGTTTATAGTGTACCCTAGACAAGTTAGAACCCTTTTTACAAACGCCAGATGTTTTAGAAGAACGTCCTTGTTTTCTGCCTGGATTAGACAATCGTCCAGGTATGGATATATCTGAATATTTCTTTGCCTGCAAAATGCAATTACTGGAGCCAGGCACTTTGTAAAGACCCTGGGCGCAGTAGATAAGCCAAAGGGCAGTGCAGAGAACTGGTAATGCAAGTAGTCTGCTTTGAAGCGGAGGTATCTTCTGCAAGATTCCCTGATTGGGATATGCAGGTAAGCCTCTTTTAAATTTAGAGTTGCCAACCAGGCATCTTTGTCTAGCATAGGAAGTAACTGGTGAAGAGTCAGCATCTTGAACTTTGGAATGTCCAGAAAGGTGTTTAGAGTAGATAAGTCCAGAATTGGATGCCATGATTTGTCTTTTCTGGGGACCAGGAAAAGTCTTGAATAAAAACCTTGTCCCTTTTCCTCTTCTGGTACTAGCTGAATAGCCCCCATGCTCACGAGGGAAAGTACTGGTTTCTGGGCCTCTGCCCACTGATTTGGGAGCAGGTCTGGCCATCCGTTTGGAGTTGGCAACGTGTGGAAATGAAATCTGTATCCCTGGGATGCTATATTTAAAACCCATTTGTCCTGGGTTATAAGTTGCCAGTTTTTTGCATGAAGAGCCAGTTTTCCCCCCAAAGGGGCAGCTAAAAGGTAAGTGCTTGGTAAGTGTAGAGAGAACTAATTGAGACTGCTTACCATAAAGGAGGTGTATTCTTTCCAGATTTGGAGGAGGAAGCACCCCACTGCTTAGTTTTGAAAGTCCCTTGGGACTGAAACCTGGTGCTTTGGAATGTCTGGGTTTGACTTGAGTGGCTCTCGAAGGAACTGGAAAGGACCAGTTCTTAGTAGGCCAGTGCCTACTAAATCTTGGAGGTTGCACTTGTAAGAAATCTTTTACAGTTTGCATAGATTTAGCTTTATCTTCCATCTTTGTTTGAACTTCTGCCTTATTACCAAAGAGACGGTCCTGTTGTAAAGGAGCATCCAACAATTTTGATTTAACATGATCAGGCAGAGTTTGCTCTTTGAGCCAAACATGCCTTCTTAGCACAGACCAAGTTACAGCAGCCCTGCAAGAGGTCTCCAAAGAATCAAAACTACATTGCAAAGTATGTTCTCCAACTTGTTCAGCTGAAGGCAACAGATCCTGTAAATCTTTATTTTCCACACAGTCAGAAATCAACATCATTTTCTGTTTAAGCAGTCCCATGATATGTTGCTGATATTTTAGCATATGAAATTGACAGTTTAAAGCCCTGATTGCTAAGGTTGCAGAAGTGTAGACCTTCTTACCCCATCTATCCAGCGTCCTGGAATCTCTATCAGAAGGGGTAGGATTTTTAGCAGTAGAAGCCATAATGCCCTTGGGGCCCTGAGAAATGGTTTGGGATCCGCAACAGGATTTTTGAAAAGGAATTTGTGGGAGTCAGGAACCCTGTAGTACCTGTCTGGCTTAAAAGGAGCCGGAGGCAGAGAATCAGGAGCCATACTAGATTCAGAAAAAACATCATCAACAATGTCTAGAAAGTACAGTTGTGTATCTACCATAAATGTAGATAAGTCAAACAAACAGCAGAGAACCAAACCAGGAAGTAAATGCACACACAGCCAGGAAATGGAACAGCTTGTTGCAAGTTCACCAAGGCAGATTCAGTAAATCCAGGTAGGCACCAAACGAATTCAAATAATTCCTTTATTCAGAACCACAGAATAATAACACACAAGCGCTTTCGCTCAGAGGAATTCTGAGCTTTATCAAGTGACACCATGCTGTTGAATCAGGTGTCTTATATACCTTGAAAATCCTAGTTAATTAGAAAGCACTACCAATTAACATTTAAAAGAGACTATGCACTATTCCACATGCTTAAAAATTCCTTTAAAACAAAATATATAAAAAAATATAATAGATTGCTTAAAATGATGCATTAATGCATCTGTCACTGCTAAAAATGCTAATAGCTTAAAAATAAAAACATTGTGCACTGTTTCCATAGTGTTTAACTTTGTAATAAAACTTGCTTTGTGCAAAAAGTTGCACTTCTTTAGAAAATTGGGATAAGATGGAGTGACTTGACGTACCAACTGTTGTTCGTGTAAGTATAATATAAGGCTAATGCCTAGTATGGGTATGACAATATTTTCCTTTTCTTGGTCTTGTTGACAACCCTGCTGGAAAAATAACACTATATCTTAACCAAGTTAAACTATGCTGTACAATAGGTCTTTCCTTAACATAGACTTTGTATAGTGTAACATTAAGTGAAAACAGCATGGTGTCACTTGATAAAGCTCAGAATTCCTCTGAGCGAAAGCGCTTGTGTGTTATTATTCTGTGGTTCTGAATAAAGGAATTATTTGAATTCGTTTGGTGCCTACCTGGATTTACTGAATCTGCCTTGGTGAACTTACAACAAGCTGTTCCATTTCCTGGCTGTGCATAAATGTAGATGTTCGAGTGTATTCACTGTTGCAGTCATTACAATTGGGTTATCCTGCTGCCAGGCTACCCGCAATCGGCCTGAATTCCAAAGTCTAGGTCCGGCGTCAGTTGCTGTCGCCTCCTCCCTGACGTCAGTGAGCCAGGGGTATAAAAGATGCAGCCAACGCCATTTTCTTCAGTTTTTCTTGCCCCAGATGTCAGGTGCCCCCAAAAGGTTAGGCTAAAGATATGTCAATAAGCATACATGGACTAAGTAACAAGTTTCCTTCATCTACAAGCAAATACACCACATAGGTTGTATAGAAATAGAGAAGTACAGATAAGATCGAGTAAAGATAAGGGGGATGGTGGGTGGGTAACCGGGAGTGCAACAATGAATACACTCGAACATCTACATTTATGGTAGGTACACAACTGTACTATGTTCATCGTGTTTCACTGTTGCAGTCATTACAATTGGGTTGAATCCCAAAGCTAAGGTTGGGTGGCTGGAACTAAACAGAATTAGGAGCGGATATGAGGCCCTGCAGAACTGCAGTGGCAAAGCCTGCCCTGGATTTTGAGTAGAGAGGTAAGTGGTAGTGCTTTGTAAAAGTATGCACTGAACTCCAGGTTGCAGCCTTTAAAATGTCTTTGGTTGGTACTCCTCTGAGGAAGGCTGCTGAAGTGGCTGCTGCTCTGGTTGAATGTGGCCTAATGCCCTTAGGTACAGATTTGCCAAGTTGAGAATAGCATAGACGAATGCAGTGACCTATCCACTTTGAGATAGTCTGCTTTGAGATAGCCTTTCCTTGTGATCCTGCAGCATATGCTACCAGTAATTGCTCAGTCTTTCTGAAAGCTTTGGTTCTGTCCAAGTAGAAGCACAGCTATCTGTGTATGTCCAAAGAATGCAGAAGTTTCTCACCCTTATTCTGTGGGTTTGGATAAAAGGTAGGCAAATTAATAGTCTGGTTGAGGGCCACAATGGACACTACCTTAGGCATAAAAGTGGGGTTTGTCCTTAGAGAAACCCTATCTGGATGGAAAATGATAAAAGGTTCCACAGCCATGAGTGCCTGTAGCTCTGAGACTCATCTTGCAGAGGTTATTGCTAGGAGCAGAGCTGTTTTCCATGATAAAAATGTTATATCAGCTGTAGCAGCTGGCTCAAAAGGAGGCAGAGTGAGTTTTTCCAAGACATAATTGAGGTCCCATGCAGGCATTGGTGATCTCCTTGGAGGCCGTAAGTTTTTGGCTCCCCTGAGGTACTGCCTTAATAAAGGATGAGAAAAAAGAGGTGGCTCTGTATTATAATGAGCTGATATGGCAAAAGCATGAATCTTAATTGATGAAAAGGATAGGCCTTTGTCCAGCATCTCAGTTAAATATTGCAAAATCTGAAGGCTATTTGGTACAATCATGTCAATTCCTTGTGTCTGGTTCCGAGCACAGAATATCTTCCATTTTTCTGCATAAGATTTTCTGGTACTGGGCCTCCTGGCCTCCAAGATAATATCCATAACCGCTTTAGAGAGAGGTGTGTTTTGAAAAATTACATTATCTGCCATGCTGCCAGATTTAAGATCCTGAGTTGGCTGTGCAGGATCTGATTATTTTGTTGGGTCAGTAAGTGAGGAATTTGAGGTAATGCTAATGGTGGGCATTGAGTCAAGTTCCTTAGGATTGGGTACCAGTGCTGGCGGGGGTCAGTCTGGGGCAATCAGTATCATTTTTGGCTTCTCTTGTCTAACTTTTAGGAGTACCCTGGGGAGGAGAGGCAGTGGGGGAAAGGCGTATACTGTTAAGTTTTTCCGCTGAAAGACAGAGCATCCACTTTCCATGCTTGCTTGTGATAAGTCCTTGTGCAGAATCTCTGTAGTTGGCAGTTGTGAGGGGAGGCAAAAAGATCTATGTCCGGGCATCCCCAATTCCTTGTTATCATGCTGAAGACTTGTGGATCCAGTTTCTACTCGTGGGGATCCATGAGGTTTCTGCTTTGTTCATCTGTCAGAGTATTTAACTTTCCTGGCAGGAATTGTGCTTGCAGATGTACTTGGTAAGTCAATGCTGTGTCCTACAAAGTCATGGCTAGTTTGCACAGGGGGTAGGAATGTGCGCCTCCCTCCTTATGTACCACATGACTGTAGTATTGTCCGGCTTTATCAGCAGCTGTCCTGGATGCAGTAGATCCTTGAAGGCTGCCGGGGCATTCTGAACAGCTAGCATCTCTTTTTGATTGATATGTAGATGCATTTGGATTGTGGACCATGAGCCCTGAACACATCTTCCTGCCATGTGGGCCACCCAGGCGTAATCTGATGCATCTGTTGTCAATGTTTGCCTGGCTGGGGGAATGGTGAATGGCTGCCCCTTGTTGTGGTGACAGGCCTTTGCCCACCATCAAAACTCCTGTTGTAGGCAGGGAATGAGTGTAATTATTGTTTCCAGGCTGTGGCAATGTTGAGTCCAAACACTTTTTAGATACCACTGTAGTTTCCTCATATGCAGTCTTGCATATGGAATTAGCAGAATGCAGGATGCCATGAAGCCCAAAGCCTGCAGAATTTTTCTTGCAGTTAACTGGGTGTTTGTTGCCAGCATTTTGAAATAAGTAGTCAGTTGCCTTTGTTTGTCTGGCGTGAGATAAGCCATCTGGGCAGTTGTATTTAAGCTTGCACCCAGGAATATTATGTCTTGAGAGGGTACGAGTTTTGATTTCTTTTAGTTTACTGTGTACCCTAGGCATGTTAATAATCTTTTTACAAACACCAGATGCTGTTGTAGTATGTCCTTGTTCTCTGCTTGAATAAGGCAGTCATCCAAGTAAGGATATATTTGTATTCCTCTTTGTCTGCAAACTGTAATTACTGGTGCCAGGCATTTTGTGAAGACCCTGGGCGCAGTAGATAAGCCAAAGGGCAGTGCAAAGAATTGGTAGTGCATTGAGCCAGTTATGAATCTGGGGTATCTTCTGCATGATTTCCTGATTGGGACATGCAAGTAAGCCTCTTTTAGGTCTAAAGTTACAAGCCAAGCCTTCTTGCCCAGCATGGGCAGAAGCTGCTGCAAAGTCAACATTTTGAATTTTGGAATATCCAGGTATGTGTTTAGAATAGATATGTCCAGTATTGGCCTCCAGGTTTTGTCCTTTCTGGGCACCAAGAAAAGTCTTGAGTAAAATCCTTGCCCCTGCTCTTGCTGTGGTACTTGCTGAATGGCCCCCATGTCCATGAGGGATGTAACCTGTTTTTGTGCCTCTGTCCATTGATTTTTTGGCAGGTCTGGCATACCGTTTGGCCTTGGCAGGGTGTGAAAGTGGAACCTGTAACCTTGTGACACTATGTTCAAGACCCATTTGTCCTGGGTGATTAGGTGCCAGTTTTGAGAAAAAAGTGCTAGTTTTCCCCCCTAAAGGAGCTGCCAGTAGATAAGTGCTTGGCGCTGGCAGGGGGAAGTCATTGGGACTGCTTTCTGTATGGCTGTGACTTGTCTTCTCTGCTATTGGAGGTAGAAGCACCCCATTGTTTAGACCTGTATGAGCCTTGGGGCTGGGATCTGCCTCTAGGGCGTCTGTATCTGCCTCTTTGTGGCCTGTCTGACACTGGAAAAGACCAATTCTTTGTAGGCCAGTATCTGCTAAATCTTGGAGGCTGTACCTGTAAGAAATCCTTGACTGCCTGCATAGATTTGGCTTTGTCCTCCATTTTCTTCAACACCTCTTCTGCTTTAACACCAAACAAGGTATCATGCTGTAATGGAGCATCTAGTAATTTTGCTTTAACATGATCAGGCAGATTCTGTTCCTTTAACCAAGTATGCCTCCTAATGACAGAACCCATAACAGCAGCTCTGCAGGAGGCCTCCAAAGAATCAAAACAACATTGTAAAGTATGCTTTCCAACTTGTTCAGCTGCATGCAATAAATCCTGCATTTCTTTATTTTCTGCACATTCAGAATTTGTCGACATTTTCTGTTTAAGCAGTGACATTATGTATTGCTGATATTTAAGCATATGAAACTGACAATTTAAAGCCCTTATAGCCAAGGTAGCAGAAGTGTAAATCTTTTTACCCCATCTGTCCAGTGCCCTGGAATTTCTGTCAGATGGGGTAGGGTTTTTGCAGTGGAAGCCTTGACCCCCTTGGGACCCTGAGAGATAGTTTCTGGGTCAGCAGCAGGGTTTTTAAAAATAAATTTGTGGGAGTCTGGAACCCTGTAGTATCTGTCTGGCTTAACAGGAGCTGGAGGTAAGGAGTCTGGAGTCAGACTGGACTCTGAAAATACATCATCTACAATGTCTAGCACAGGTGGGATAGCAAGGGGCCTGTGCTGAGGCAGTAAAAGAAAGTCTCTGAGCCTTTTCTTAGATTCTGAATAATCTTGGCTCTCCCAGTGGAAATGTTCCCTCATGGTATGCAGTGTTTCCCCAAAAGAATAATCCTCAAGAGGAGAAGCTGAGGGGATAGATTCTTCAGCATCAGAATCCTCATAAGGAGGAAGCGAGTATTGCTGATCAGAAAAGGAATCAGATGAAATGGAAACCTGATCTGAAGGATTCATATTCTATCTCTTGCCTAGGCCTCTTGTCAGGAGGGGGATGAGAACCCCTGATCAAAGTAATCAGGTCTTCGGCCATTTTGAGCATCTGTTTTTTAGGCATGGAAGCCTGTCCAATGGGGCTGTTGTATTTGTTTCTTTGTCTTTAAAGCTGCTTTAGTTTTTGCCTTTGAAGCTGAAGTCGTTTAACATATAATTGTGTAGGTCTGAAAACGCCCTCAGACGCCGATGCCTGCTCAGCAGCTCCAGACCCATCTGAGGAATGGTTTCCGAAGGTCCAATACCTTGAGTTTCTGTAGGCCTGGTTGACTCCATGTGGAAATCGGTATCGGCCTGTGGCTCTAAAGTAGCGGTTGTCAGGGACTGCGAAAGTGCCTCACTGAGAACTGGCGAACCGGCGACTGGCCTAGAAGAAGCCTTGTCGCTGGTTTTGGACTTCGGATGCCTGTCCTTTTCTTTTTCTTTGCGTTTTTTGTAAACTCCGGTAGTCAGCTGTTCTGACGGCATTATATAATTAAATCGTCTGCCAAAGTAATGAAATGCAAAGTCGAACCGACGCTTAATATTGCATTGGTTAAATCTAGCACAAAACCAACAACTAGCAATGTCGTGGTCAGGGCCTAGGCAAGGAATACAGTAAGAATGAAAATCCTTATGAGATATTTGCTTCCCACAAGAAATACAATTAATAACTTTTTCTGACATCGGTCTGGAGCAAGAAAAACATTTCTCCAACGGGGTACTTAGCTTTTAATGAAGACTTTGGATCTGAAATTCGAATTTGAAAATCTCAGGAGTCGGCCGACCGGCACTTGCGAACTGCATTTGCTTCAGGCACCGCGCGGCAAGAAAGACTGAAGAAAATTGCATTGGCTGCATCTTTTATACCCCTGACGCACTGACGGCAGGGAGGAGGCGACAGCAACTGACGCCGGACCTAGACTTTGGAATTCAGGCCGACTGCGGGTAGCCTGCCAGCAGGATAACCCAATTGTAATGACTGAAACAGTGAAACACGATGAACATCAGGAGGTATAGCCAAAGGCCTATGCTGAAGAAGAAGAAGAAGAAAATCCCTAAGCCTCGTTTTAGATTCAGAAAAATCTTGACTTTCTCAGTGGAAATGTTCCCTTAAGGTATGTAAAGCTTCCCCAAAAGAAAAATCCTCAGGGGGAGATGCAGAAAGAATCCTCTGCATTAGACTCCTCATAAGTAGGAATAGACAATTCCTGTTCAATGGAAGAGTCAGAAGAAATAGAATCCTGTTCGGAAGATTCATAGTCAAAATCTCACTTAGGCCTCTTAGAAGGGGGGGGGGGGGTTGGCTACCCCTGATCAGAATAATTAAGTCTTTAGCCATTTTGAGCATTTGTTATTTAGGCATAGGGGCCTGCACATGTGGCCTAGGCTACGGTTTTTTAGACATAGGTTGAGATTTTGGCCTTAATTTTGAAGATGGCGTCGGTTTAATATACAAATCTGTAGGCCTGAAAACACCCTCAGAAGCCGGTGCCTGCACAGCGGCTCTGAACCCATCCAAGGTAGAGACATCCACGGGCACGATAACTGAAGCATCTCCCGGCATACCGGGCTCCGAATGGGTCTCAGTAGAGGCCTGCAAATCAGAAGTAGGGGGTATCAGGGTCTGCGAAAGCGCCTCACTGAGTACTAGCGAACTGGCGACTGGCTTAGAAGCGTTGTCGGCAGTTTTGGACCTAAACGGCCTGTCTCTGTCTTTTTCTTTGTGTTTTTTAGGTATTCCGGTAGTCGGATTGCTAACCGACGACATTTCTGGATAATTAAAGCGAGAGCCGAAGTATTTAGAAGCAAAAATGTACTGACGTTTGATAGTGTGTTGATTAAATAAAGCACAGAACCGACAGCAAGGTACATCATGGTCGGGGACTAGGCAAGGAATACAGTGCAAATGAAAATCCTTATGAGGTATTTGCTTCCCACAAGTAATGCAATTATTAACTTTTACTGACATCGGTAAGGAGCAAGAAAAAGTTTCCCCAACGGGATACTTAGCTTTTTAGTTGAAGATTTCGGACCTGAAATGCGAAAACAAAAATTTCAGGAGTCGGCCGACCAGCACTTGCGAACTGCTTCTGCTTCGGGCACCGTGCAGCAAGAAAGATTGATGTAATGGCGTTGGCTGCATGTTTTATACCCCTGACGACCTGACGTCATGGAAGAAGGGCCAGCAACCGACGCAGGACCCAAGACTTTGTTAATCAGGCCGAATGAGGGCAACCTGCCAGCAGATTACCCAAATGTAATGACTGCAACAGTGAAACACAAAGAATATCGGTCCCCCCTACTGAGAGAGAAGGGATGGGATCTGGGGTAGGTGCCAGGGTGGCACCGGTGACAGACTGCACAGTAGTGGGTACCAGTGTTTGCGTGGCCAGTCCGGGGCAATCAGGATTGTCCTTGGTCTGTCCTGTCTTATCTTGAGAGAAGAGGCAGAGGGGGGAAGGCCTAGAGAGTTTTTTTCCACTGGAAGGATAGGACATCCACTTTCCAGACCCCATTGTGAGGTGTCCTGGTGCAGAATTTGCTGAGCTGGTGATTAGAGGGGGAGGCAATGAGTTCGACCTCTGGAGTCCCCTATTTCTGGATTAGAAGGCTGAAGGTGCTGGGTTCTAATTGGCACTCGTGTGGTCTAGGAGATTTCTGCTTAAGCTGTCTGCCAGAGAATTTTGTTTGCCAGGCAGGAATTGAGCTTGCAGATGAACATGCATTTCCAAGGCCGTTGTCCACAGGGCTATGGCTAGCCTGCACAGTGGGTAAGAGTGGGTTCCCACCTGCTTGCTGATGCACCACATAACTGTGGTGTTGTCTGTTTTTATTAGCAGGGGTCCTGGTGAGAGTAGGGATCTGAAAGCTGTTAGGGAGTGCTGAACAGCTAACATCGCTTTTTGGCTGATGTGCAGATGAATTTGACTTGGGCTCCAGTGGCCCTGAATGCACTTGTCGTGCAGGTGTGCACCCCAGGTATACTCTGATGCGTCTGTGGTAAGGGTCTGGGTGGTGTGGAGTTCCGTAAAGGGAAGTTCCTTGTTGTGGTTGTATGCTGCTGCCCACCAAAGAAACTCTGTCCTTAGGCAAGGTATGATGGTTTCCAGGTCCTGAGAATGTTGGCACCAAAGACTTTTTAAGTACCATTCACGTTTCCTCATATGCAGTCTAGCATATGGAATTAGTAGGATGCAAGAGGCCATGAACCCTAGGGCTTGCAGGATTTTCCTTGCAGATAGCTGGGTTCTGGTGGCCATTTGAGTGAAGTAGCCTGTCAGATAGGCTTGTTTTTCTGGAGTAAGGAATGCCATCTGGGGTGCTGTGTCCAGGCTTGCTCCCAGGAATACAATCTTTTGACTGGGGACAAGTTTTGATAGTGTACCCCAGTGAGGTTAGAAAGTTCTTTACAAATGTCAGGTGCTGCAACAGCTGTTTCTGACTGTCTGCCTGAATAAGGCAGTCGTCCAAGTATGGGTAAATTTGAAATTTCCTCCATCTGCAATAGGCAATGGCTGGAGGCAGGCATTTTGTGAAAACTCTGGGAGCAGTGGATAAGCCAAAGGGAAGTGCAGAGAACTGATAATGCATAGATCTTGCCCTGAAAAGTATAGTTGTGTACCTACCATAAATGTAGATGTTCGAGTGTATTCATTGTTGCAGTCATTACACTTGGGTTATCCTGTTGGCAGGCTACCACCAGTCGGCCAGAGTTCCAAAGTCAAGGTACGGCGTCGGTTGCTGTCACCTCTTCCCTGACATCAGTGCGCCAGGGGTATAAAAGATGCAACCGACGCCACTTTCTTCAGTTTTTCTTGCCCCAGATGTCAGGTGCCCCCAAATAGGAAGGCTGTAAAAAAGTATGCCAAAAAGCATGCATGTACTAAAATAAACATTGTCTTCATCTACAAGCAAATACACCACATAGGTTGTATTGAGTTGAGAAGTACAGAAAAGTCCCAGCAATGAAAAGGGAGATGGTGGGTAACCTGGACTGCAACAGTGAATACACTCGAACATCTACATTTATGGTAGGTACACAACTGTACAATGTTCATCGTGTTTCACTGTTGCAGTCATTACACTTGGTTTGAATCCCAAAGCTGAGGTTGGGTGGCTGGGCCTAAATAGGATTAGGAGAGGCTACCAGGCCCTGCAGAACTGCAGTGGCAAAGCCTGCTCTGGACTTAGAGTAGAGAGGTAAGTGGTAGTGCTTGGTGAAAGTGTGCACTGAACTCCAGGCTGCAGCTTCTAAAATGTCTTTGGTTGGTACTCCTCTGAGAAAGGCTGCTGAAGTGGCTGCTGCTATGGTAGAATGTGACCTAATGCCCTTACGCACTGTTTTGCCATGTTGTGCATAGCAGAAGCGAATGCAGTGTCCTATCCATTTTGAAATCGTCTGCTTTGAGATAGGCTTTCCTTGTGATCCTGCAGCATAAGCTACAAACAGTTGCTCACTTTTTCTGAAAGCTTTTGTTTTGTCCAAGTAGAACCGTAGCTGTCTGTGTATGTCCAAAGCATGCAGAAGTCTCTCCTCTTTATTCTGGGGGTTTGGATAGAAAGTTGGCAAATGAATGGTTTGGTTAAGAGCCACACTGGAAGCCACCTTTGGCATAAATGTTGGGTTTGTCCTTAGAGAGACCCTGTCCTGGTGAAAAATGATGAAAGGTTCCACTGCCATTAATGCCTGTAACTCTGAGACTCTTCTTGCCGAAGTTATTGCTAGGAGCAGAGCAGTTTTCCATGAGAAGAATTTTATATCAGCTGTGCTGGCTGGCTCAAAAGGAGGCAGTGTGAGCTTTTCTAAAATAAAACTGAGGTCCCAAGTAGGTATTGGTGCTCTCCTTGGGGGTCTTATGTTTTTTGCCCCTCTGAGGTACTGCCTTAAGTAGTGGATGTGAAAAAATAGGAGGTTCTGTATTGTAATGAGCTGAAATGGCAGAGGCATGGATCTTAATAGATGAGAAGGATAGGCCTTTGTCCAGCATCTCAGTTAGGTATTGTAAAATCTGAGGTATATTTGGAACAAGTGGTTCGAGTCCTTGTGTCTGGTTCCAAGCACAGAATCTCTTCCATTTTTCTGCATAAGATTTCCTAGTGCTGGGCCTCCTGGCTTCTAAAATGACATCCATAACAGCTTTAGAGAGAGGTGTGGTCGGAGTGGCTATATTATCTGCCATGCAGCCAGATTTAAGGTACTGAGTTGACTGTGCAGAATCTGACTGCTTTGTTGAGTCAGAAGATGGGGAATTTGAGGTAAAGGCCAGGCTGGGCCTTGAGACAAGCTCTTTTAGGATTGGGTACCAGTGCTGGCGTGGCCAGTCTGGGGCAATCAGGATCATTTTTGGCCTCTCTTGTCTGACTTTTAGGAGCACCTTGGGAAGAAGAGGCAGTGGAGGGAAGGCATAAACTGTCAGGGTTTTCCAGCTGAATGATAGAGCATCCACTTTCCATGCTTGTGAGTGATAAGTTCTTATGCAGAATTTCTGTAGTTGGTAGTTGTGAGGGGAGGCAAAAAGATCTATGTCTGGGCACCCCCATTTCCTTGTTATAATGCTGAAGACCTGAGGATTTAGTTTCCATTTGTGAGGATCCATGAGATTTCTGCTTAGTTCGTCTGCCAGTGTATTTTTCGTTTCTGGCAGGAATTGTGCCTGCAGATGTACTTGATAGGTCAGTGCTGTGCTCCACAGTCATGCGTGCCCCCTTGCTTGTTTATGTACCACATAACTGTGGTGTTGTCCGGCTTTAGTAATAGTTGTCCTGGATGTAGTAGGTCCTTGAAAGCTGGCAGGGCATTCTGTACAGCTAGCATCTCTTTTTGATTGATGTGAAGGTGCATTTGTTCCTTGGGCCACGTTCCCTGAATATATTTTCATGCCATGAGTGCCCCCCAGGCATAATCTGATGCATCTGTTGTTATTGTCTGCCTGGCTGTGGCTAAGGTGAAAGGCTGTCCCTTGTTGTGGTGACAGGCCTGGGACCACCATCGAAACTCCTGTTGCAGGCAGGGAATTAAAGTAATTATTGTTTCCAGGCTGTGGCAAAGTTGAGTCCAAACACTTTTTAGATACCATTGCAGTTTCCTCATATGCAGTCTTGTATATGGAATTAGTAGAATGCAGGATGCCATGAAGCCCACGGCTTGAAGAATTTTTCTTGCACGGAGCTGGGTCTTTGTTGCCATCATTTGAAAATAATGAGTCAGTTGCGCCTTTGCTTGTCTGGCGTGAGATAAGCCATCTGGGTAGTTGTATTTAAGCTTGCACCCAGGAATATTATCTCTTGAGAGGGCACTAGTTTTGATTTCTTTTCGTTTACTGTGTACCCTAGGCAAATTAGTAATCTTTTTACAAACGTCAGATGTTTTAGAAGAATGTCCTTGCTCTCTGCTTGTTAAGGCAATCATCCAAGTAGGGATATATTTGAATTCCTCTTTGTCCGCACAATGCAATTACTGATGCCGGGCATTTTGTGAAGACCCTGGGCGCAGTAGATAAGCCAAAGGCCAGTGCAGAGAATTGGTAATGCATTGAGCCAGCTATGAATCTGAGGTATCTTCTGCAAGATTGTCTGATTGGGACATGCAGGTATGCCTCCTTGAGGTCCAAAGTAACTAGCCAAGCCTTCTTGCCCAGCATGGGTAGAAGTTGCTGCAGTGTTAATATTTTGAATTTTGGAACATCCAGTAAAGTATTTAGGATTGACAGGTGCAGTATTGGTCTCCAGGCTTTGTCCTTTCTGGGTACTAGGAAAAGTCTTGAGTAAAATCCTTGTCCCTGTTCTTGCTGTGGTACTCTTTGAATAGCTCCCATGTCCATAACAGCAGCAATTTGTTTTTGTGCCTCTGCCCATTGGTTTTGTGGCAGGTCCGGCATACCTTTTGATTTTGGAAGGGTGTGAAAGTGGAACCTGTAACCCTGAGAAATAACATTCAGTAACCATTTGTCCTGGGTGATTATGTGCCAATTTTGTGAGAAAAGTGCTAGCTTTCCCCCTAGGGGTGCTACCAAAAGTTAAGTGCTTGGCATTTGTAAAGGGAAGTCATTGGGACTGTTTCCTATAAGGTTGTGATTGGTCTTCTCCTCCTTTGGGGGCTGAAGCACCCAATTGATTAGGTCTGTAGGAGCCTTGGGGCTGAGATCTGCCTCTTGGGCGTCTGTATCTGCCTCTTTGTGGCCTGTCTGACACCGGAAAGGACCAATTTTTTGAAGGCCAGTTTCTGCTAAACCTAGGTGGTTGAACCTGTAAGAAATCCTTTACTGTCTGCATTGATTTTGCTTTATCCTCCATTTTCTTTAAAAATAAGTTATGTACTTACCATAACGTTCCATCTGAGTAGGTACTTCATTTGTCTGCAACCTGTGGGTATCGGATCCGAGCCGGCAGCTTTACTAGCTAAAAGATCCGAGCTCCTAGCTCCTCCCCTTACCCATAATCCCCTGCTACATACTCACTTTCCCCAGATCGAGTTTGCCTATACTAACAACCAAGACTCTCGACCAAGGACCATAACCTACTGCCTAACTGCATGAACAATGTCATTCATAGTCAGGAAGCACGATACTGGATAGGGGGCATGGAGGGGAGTCGGTTGCAGACAAATGAAGTACCTACTCAGATGGAACGTTATGGTGAGTACATAACTTCTTTATCTGAAGTAGTTACTTCATTTGTTCGGCAACCTGTGGGACAGAGGTGGATATGATTTGGAGCACCCACCGATCCGTCGTAATGGACTCCCAATTTTGGAGGTGCTCTGACAGACGCCCCCCGACTACCTCCAGAGAGGGACAGTCGGGTAAGCCCTCAGGGATGTTGCGTGGGCCTGTCCGAGAACGGTTTTCTAGACCCAAAATTACGCGGCCCCCCTCTGCCTCTGGGCCGGCGTACACCTCGTCCTCCTCTGCCTCTGAAGGATGAGGGGTCCGAAGCTGGACGGGACTGCTGAGACTTCTGGAACCACATCTTCTTTTGTCCCCTCTGATTCCTAGAGAAGGATCGTTGGGGATTAGAGAAGCGGACTCCGACGGCAGACAGTGTCTTCCAGTCCTTCTCGCTTTGGACCAGCGTCACGCAGACGGTCTTGCCAAAGAGCGAAGAACCATCAAAGGGCACTTCGCAAAGGATGCCTTGAAGGGTTCTGCAAAATCGCAAAAGGCGGAGCCAGGTGTGACGCCGCAAGGCGACCTAGCCGCTCCCTCCGTGGCATGGGAGAGTAGCCGCATAGACGTGTTAGAAATAGATTTCAGACTGCCATGCGAGTCGAGAAAGTCCTCTTATCCTCGGCCGTCATGGACTCCGGGGGAGCCCCAGCGTATTCCTTTATTAAGTCTCGCTGGAGTCTGATGACGTGTTCCATGTAGTTCAGCGCCCTTATAGAAAAGGTGGCTGAAGCAAACATCCACTTTCCAATGCGGTCCAACGCCCGAGATTCCTTATCCGGAGGATGGACCGAGGAACTCTCCTGTGCTAGTTCCTTCTTCGTGGAGGCCGCCACCAACATGGCATCTACTGGTGAACCCTTAGACCAAGCCTGCCTATCTGAGGGAGGACTAAGAATTTTATCTGGCCTTCTTGGAATTGGCTCCACGGTGTCCGGTTCCTTCCATGCCCTGGTAATGATTAAGTCTACCAGGGGGTCAACCGGGACACACACACACACACACACACACACACCCAGGAGGTAGATGGGCCTGCATGAAACGCCTCCAGAAACACAGACTCGTCAGAGGAAGGTTTTTGGGCAGACCACCCTCCTCTAATTCGCAACCTTTCCATGATGTCTCCAAAGGAGACATCCTCAGGGGGTGATCTTGGGGAACCTTCCCCTTCATCCAAATCTGTGTCTTCCGTGAGGGACTCAGGGGAGTCCAGGTGCCTCCTTTTGCACTTTCGTTTGTGAGGGACCTCCTCAGTGGGGCTATCCGAGGAGGGCTCGCCCACAGGGTCCTGTTCTTCTAAGAGAACTAACTGGAGTGTTGGCGCAGGCTGTCCCAGTGGCCGGATGTTGGAGGACAGACCCCAAATGCGTAGGGGGGTGTGGGAGGATCCGTCACCCGGACCGGGGATCTGAAAGATCTCGACAGAACCCTCTCCACTACCTCAAACATCAAAGGCGAACTGCTTTCCCCAGGCTCCGAAAGCAGCCCCCTCAGCTCCGAGGTAGGGATCGGCATCGGTGCCAAAGCGGTCGGACCCGAGAGGGAAGTGTGCTCTGACCTGAATGGAGCCGAAGATACACCTACCCCCACGGATCCGACGCTCAGCTCTCGGCCCCGAGAGCCAGGATCCGACAAGCTCGATGGTAAAGTCGGCATCGAAGTAACCGGTACTGTTGGCGCCAACAACTCCCTGGATCTGAAATGGCCCAGATCCGACGACTCCAAAACCCCAAACCGGGTCAGAGAAGGAGCTATCGGGGAAAAGAAGGGAGCTGCTCTCGCCCCCGGAGGGGGGGGGGGAGGCAGGAGCACCCCCATCTGCATTTGAGTCTGCAAAAATCGACGCATCATCCGATCCATGTCCGCGTCGGTCAGGCTCCTTGTCAATCTAGAAGAGGTCATCGAGGCGGGCCGGGAGGGCCGCCTCGAAGACCTCGAGGGAGACCGATACTCCTCCTCTGGCTCCAGCGAGAAACAAGGCGAACGGAGCTGAGAGGGAGAGGATCCGGAGGCCCTCATGGAGGGACTCGCAACTTTAGATGGGGAATGAGGGATGAGTCTCAGCCTGCCTCTTGTGACTCTTGTGCTTTTCTTTGTCTTTGTGCCTCTTCTCCCTAGAGGAGGAAGAAGAGTCCCCCTGACCCTGAGAATCTGAGGGAGGTCGAGTCCCAGACAGGGTAGGGAGGTCCAAAGGCCCGGGGGCCGCAGTCGCAGCCTGTGCCTTAGAGGGAGAGGAGGAAGAAGAATCCTGTGGTAATAATCTCGCCAGGATTAACTTGTTCCTCCTATCCCTGATGGCCCGGGGGTTAAATGCTGCACAAATTTGGCAGCTGGTGGACAAATGGGCCACCCCCAGACAAAGAACGCACTGAGTGTGGCCATCAGCTGGGGAAAGGTTATGGCCACACTCAGTGCACTTAGAGAATATGGCTTTGGGCCCTTCAGCCATAATACACAACACACTCACACACTAAGGGGGAGGGAAATAAAAATTAAGGCAAAAATTACCACAAAAAAATTTAAACTAATAATAATATAGGACGACTAGGGCGCTAATAAACACACACACACAACAAAAAATATCTGAATCTGACTTTTTAAGGTTTGATGAACCAGAAAGTTCTCATCTACGCCTAATAGCTCTTCACTTGAAGCTTCTTTCAGCCGCCCCTCAAACACCGAAGGCGAACAGCTTTCCCCAGGCTCCGCGGCAAACGAGATCTGGGGAAAGGGAGTATGTAGCAGGGGATTATGGGTAAGGGGAGGAGCTAGGAACTCGGATCTTTTAGCTAGTAAAGCTGCCGGCTCGGATCAGAGATCGGATCCGATACCCACAGGTAGCAGTACAAATGAAGTAACTACTTCAGATCACCTCTTCTGCTTAATACCAAACAAAGTATCATGCTGTAGTGGAGCATCCAATAATTTTACTTTAACATGTTCAGGTAAACGTTGTTCTTTCAACCAAGAATGCCATCGAATGACAGAGCCTGTAACTGCAACTCTAGAAGAAGCCTCTAATGAATCAAAACCACATTGCAGAGTATGCTTTCCCACTTGTTCAGCTGCATGCAATAAATCCTGCATTTCCTTACTGTCAGGATTTTCTGAGTTTGTAAGCATTTTCTGTTTTAACAAAGACATGAGGTACTGTTGATATTTAAGCATGTGAAACTGGTAGTTTAAAGCCCTTACAGCTAAAGCAGAAGAAGTGTAAACTTTCTTCTCCCATCTATCCAGAGCTCTAGAATCCCTATCAGAGGGGACAGGGTTTTTAGCAATGGAAGCCTTAACCCCTTTGGGACCCTGAGAAACTGTTTCTGGGTCAGCAGCAGGGTTTTTATAAAGAAATTTATGAGAGTCAGGGACCCTGTAGTACCTGTCTGGTTTGACTGGTGCAGGGGATAAAGAATCAGGAGACAGACTGGATTTAGAGAAAACATTATCAACAATATCAAGCACAGGGGGATAGCCAGGGGCCTGTGCTGAGGCAATAAAAGAAAGTCTCTGAGCCTTTTCTTGGATTCTGAATAATCCTGGCTCTCCCAATGGAAATGCTCCCTCATGGTGTGCAGGGTTTCCCCAAAAGAATAATCCTCAGTTGGAGAGGCTGAAGGTATAGATTCTTCTGCATCAGAGTCCTCATAAGGAGGGAGAGAATATCCCTGATCTGAAGAGGAATCAGAGGAAATAGAAACCTGGTCAGAGGAATCATAGTCAGTGTCTTGCCTAGGCCTTTTATCAGGAGGGGGATGGGAATCCCTGATCAAGGAAATTAAGTCTTTGGCCATTTTAAGCATCTGTTTCTTTGGCATGGATGATTGTCCAGGAGAATGCTGTACTTGTTTCTTTGTCCTTAAAATGGTGTTTTTGGCTTTGCCTTGGCTGCTGCAGTGGACTTAATAGTAAGCTGTGAAGGTCTGAAAACACCCTCAGAAGCAGATGCCTGCTCAGTGGCTCCGGACCCATCAGAGGGAATAGTTTCCGCAGGCCCAATACCTTGAGTTTCCAGAGGCCTAGGTGTCTCCACGTGGGAGTCGGATACAGCCTACTGGCTCTGAGGTAGCGGGTGTCAGGGGCTGCGAAAGCGCCTCACTGAGAACCAGCGACTGGCCTAGAAGATGCTTCGTCGGTTTTGGACCTCGGATGCCTGTCCTTGTCTTTGTGTTTTTTATGAATTCCGGTCGTCGGTTGTTCCGACGGCACAGTGTAGTTAAATCTTTGGCCAAAGTACTGCAAAGCAAAATCAAACAGACGCTTAATAGTGCGTTTGTTGAATCTAGCACAAAACCGACAACTAGTAACGTTGTGGTCAGGGCCTAGGCAAGGAATACAGTAAAAGCGAAAGTCCTTATGAGGTACTTGCTTCCCACAAGAAATACAATTGTTAACTTTTACTGACATCGGACTGAAGCAAGAAAAGTTTCCCCAACGAGGTACTTAGCTTTATTGAAGACTTCGGTTCTGAAACTCGTTTTCGAAAATCTCAGAGTCGGCCGACCGGCACTTGCGAACTGCTTTTGCTTTGGGCACCGAACGGCAAGAAAAACTGGAGAAAATGGCGTTGGTTGCATCTTTTATACCCCTGGCGCACTGACGTCAGGGAAGAGGCGACAGCAACCGACGCCGGACCTAGACTTTGGAACTCTGGCCGACTGCGGGTAGCCTGCCAGCAGGATAACCCAAGTGTAATGACTGCAACAATGAAACACGATGAACATTGCAGGTATTTCCTGCATGGATGTGCAGATAGGCTTCTTTTATGTCTAGGATGGCTAACCAGGCATCTTTGGACAGTACAGGAAGAAGCTGCTGAAGGGTGAGCATTCTGAATTTTGGTACCACCAGGAAGACGTTTAGAATGGAAAGATCTAGGATTGGGCGCTAACTGCCCTCTTTTCTGGGTACCAGGAAAAGTCTGGAATAGATCCCTTGACCTATCTGTTCTGCAGGAACAGGTTGAATTGCTCTTATGGAGAGCAGAGACTGAACTTGGTTTTGTGCCTCTGCCCACTGGTTTGGAGGAAGGTCTGGGAACCCTTTTGGGGTTGGCAGAGTGTGAAAGCAGAATTTGTACCCTTGGGATATAATGTTGAGGACCCATCATTCTTTGGTGGTGGAGGTCCAGTTTTTTGCAGGATGGGCAAGTTTGCCTCCTAGGGGCACGAGCAGTTGGGCAGATGTGAGGAGTGGAGTTGAGAAGTCAATGTGAATTCTTTCCACAAGGGGGTGGCTTAGCACTCCCTGTTTTTGAAGTGGAGGCACTCCATTGCTTAGATCTCTGCATGCCCTGAGACTGTAGTCTGGGGGGTCTGTTACCCCTGGGTCTAGTTTGAGATGGCCTTGAGGGGGCTGGAAAGGATCAATGTTTTGAGGGGCAATGCCTGCTGAATCTAGGAGGCTGCACTTGCAAGAAATCTTTGACTGTCTGCATAGATTTAGTTTTTTCTTCCATCTTTTTTAGAACCTCTTCTGCTTTGGTGCCAAACAGATTGACCTTGTTCAAAGGAGCGTCTAGTAATTTTGATTTGACATAGACTGGCAAACTCTGCTCCTTAAGCCAAGCATGCCTTATCAGTACAGAACCAGCGACCGCTGCCCTGCAGGACGCTTCTAGGACGTCAAAGCCACATTGCAAATTATGCTTACTGACTTGGCCTTCAAAATGCATTAGCTCTTGTAATACTTTATTTTCTGCACAGTCTGTAAAGGTAACAACTTTTTGTTTAACAAGTTCCATAACATGTTGCTGGTACTTCAGCATGTGAAACTGACAATTCAATGCCTTAATGGCGAGGGTTGCAGAGGTGTATACCTTTTTACCCCATCTGTCTAAAGCTCTGGAATCCCTGTCCGAAGGGGTGGGATTCTTAGCTGTGGTTGCTTTTATACCTTTAGGCCCCTGGGAGATGACCTCTGGGTCAGCAGTAGGATTTTCGAAAATAAATTTGTGAGAGTCAGGAACTCTGCAGTACCTGTCTGGTTTACTAGGAGCAGGAGGTAAAGTATCAGGAGTTAGGCTGGATTCCACAAAGACATCATCCACAACATCCAGAACTGGAGGTATTGCTAAAGGTGTATGTTGTGGCAAATCTAAAAATTCTCTGAGTCTCTTTTTGGACTGAGGATAGTCTTGGCATTCCCAATGGAAATCCTCTCAAAGTATGTTGGGTTTCACCAAAAGAAAAATCCTCTGGAGGTGAAGCATAGGGAATGGATTCCTCTTTATCTGAATCCTCAAAAGCAGATAAAGGCGTGTCTTCATATTCAGAAACCTCAGAGTCATCGGACTCTTGGTCTGTTAAAGCAGCAGGGGACAGGTCTCTTTTCCTCTTAGCAGGGGAAGGCTGGCTTCCCCCAATCAGCATAATCAGGTCTTCTGCCATTTTAAGCATTTGATGTTGTGGCAAGGAAGCAGGTGCTTGAGACTGGGTTGTCGGTTTTTTAGGCAAAGCTCGTACTCTTAGCCTAAGAAACTCGGTAGTTTTAGACAGAACTGAAGACACGAAAGTCGTCGTCAGTTTGTGTCGAATATCGGTAGTGCGAAGAACTTCCTCAGACGGTGCCTGCACAGCGGCTCCGGACACATCCAAGGTAGAGACATCCGCAGGTTCCGTAATCAAAAGAGTCTCGCGGCATACCGGACTCCAAAAGGGTCTCAGTAGCGGCCTGCGAATCCATCGAAGAGGGCATCAGGGGCTGCGAAAGTGCCTCACTGAGTACCGGTGAACTGGCGACTAGCTTAACGGAAGCGTCGTCAGCAGTTTTGGATCTGTGTGGTCTGTCTCTGTCTTTATCCTTATGTTTTTTCAGAAGATCGGTAGTCGGATGGCTTACCGAAGCCATTTTGGAATACAGAGATCGAGAGCTAATGTATTTAGCGACAATAAGGGCCAGAAGACGAATCCTTGGGACGTTGAACAAATCACAAAACCGACAGCGAGGTACGTCGTGGTCTGGGCCTAAACAGACGATGCAGTAAGAATGGAAATCTCGGTGTGGTATTTGCTTTCCACAGGCGAGACAATTATTAACTTTTTCTGACATCGGACAGAGCAAGAAAAAAGGATCCCCAGTGGGGTACTTAGCTTTAGAAGACTTCAGGATGACTCAATTTGGAAATGAAAACTCAGGTAGTGGCTAACCGGCACTCGTGTGAACTGCTTCTGCTTTGGGCTCCTCAGCAAGAAAGACTGATGTAATGGCGTTGGCTGCCTGTTTTTATACCCCTGACGACTTGATGTCAGTCCTGGAGTCACAGCAACTGACGCAGAAATACTAAGTCTCTGGTATTCGGGCTGACTGAGGGCTACCTGCATGCAGATAACCCAAGTGTGATGACTGCAACAGTGAAACACGAAGAACATCAGCAGGTTTTGTATCAACGTGCATTTTCCAAAGATTAAGAAACACTTCAATCTTTGGGATTATTGATTAACTGTAATTCATAGAAATTTAACAGAAAATAAAAAGTTTTATGAGGAATAAGGCAAAAATATGACACAAAATCAGGGATGGT
>NC_056725.1:1852960538-1853045538 GCF_019279795.1 Protopterus annectens | reverse complement strand
GAGTCATGGCTAGTCTGCACAAGGGGTATGAATGTGTTCCTCCTTGTTTGTTTATGTACCACATTACTGTGGTGTTGTCTGTTCTTATCAGTAATTGTCCTGGATGCAGGAAGTCCTTGAAAGCTGTAATTGCATTTATTACTGCTAGCATTTCTTTTTGATTGATGTGAAGGTGCTTTTCCTTTTGGGACCATTTGCCCTGAATGCACCTGTCCGTCATGTGCGCCCCCCAGGCGTAATCTGAGGCGTCTGTTGTGATGACTTGCTTTGCTTGAGGCTTGCAGAATGGGAGGCCTGTGTTTGCTTGACATGCTTGGGCCCACCATAGAAATTCCTTTTGCAAACATGGAATTATTGGTATTATTGTTTCCAAACTGTGACTGTGTTGAGACCATAGGTTTTTTAGGTACCATTGAAGTTTCCTCATATGCAGCTTTGCACATGGGATTAAAAGAATGCAAGATGCCATGAATCCCAGAGCCTGCAGGATTTTCCTTGCAGTAAGCCTGGTACATTTTGCTAGTATTTTGAAGTACTGAGATAGTTGCCCCTGTTTTTCTGGCATAAGATAGGCCATCTGGGTGTTTGTGTCCAAGTTGGCACCCAGGAAAGTTATTTTCTGAGATGGTGTTAGCCTTGATTTCTCTTTGTTGATTGTGTATCACAGAGAATGCAGTAACCGTGTCACATATGCCAGATGTTCCAGAAGTATGTGCTTGCTGTTCGCTTGGATCAGGCAGTCGTCCAAATAAGGGTAAATTTGTATCCCTTGAAGTCTGCAGTAGGCAATCACTGATGCCAGGCACTTTGTGAATACTCTGGGCGCAGTAGATAAGCCAAAGGGCAATGCAGAGAATTGATAGTGGATTGAACCTGCAAGAAATCTGAGGTATCTTCTGCAGCTTTGTCTGATTGGGACATGCAGGTATGCCTCCTTGAGGTCCAATGTTACCAGCCAAAACTCCTTGCCCAGCATGGGAAGAAGCTGCTGTAATGTGAGCATCTTGAATTTTGGTACGAGTAGAAATGTGTTTAGGATGGATAAGTCCAAAATGGGTCTCCAGTCGGTTCCTTTCCTTGGTACCAGAAAAAGTCTTGAATAAAAACCTTGACCTTGCTCGTGAGTAGGTACCTCTTGAATAGCTCTCATGCTTATGAGCTTTGAAATTTGCAGTTGTGCCTCTGCCCTTTGATTTTGTGGCAGGTTTGGCATGCCTCTCATTTTTGGAAGAGTGTGAAATTGAAATTTGTAGCCTCTGTTTATAATGTCCAGGATCCATTTGTCTGTTGTGACAATATGCCAATTGCTTGCAAATAATGCTAGCTTTCCTCCCAAAGGTGCTGCCAGCTGAGACATGCTTGGCATGGAAATGAGGGAGTCATTGGGTTTGCTTCCTGTATTGTTGTGCACTGTCTTCGCCACCTCTTGGTGCTGGAGTTTGCCATTGTCGGCCTCTATATGATCCTTGTGATTGCCCTCTGCCCCTTGTGCGTTTGTATCTACCTCTTTGGGGCTTGTCAGTGGCTGGAAAGGACCATTTTTTTGAAGGCCAATTTCTGCTAAAACGTGGTGGTTGGACCTGTAAAAAAGCTTTGACGGTTTGCATAGATTTGGCTTTTTCTTCCATTTTCCGTAGTATCTCCTCAGCATTAGTACCAAACAGCACATCCTTTTGTAAAGGAGCATCTAGAAGTTTAGCTTTCACATGATCAGGCAAATTTTGTTCCCTAAGCCAGGCATGTCTGCGAATGACTGATCCTGTAGCAGCCGCTCTACTTGAGGCCTCTAGGGCATCATAACCACATTGTAAGGTGCGTTTACCCACTTGCTCTGCACTATGCATCATATCCTGTAACTCCTTCAAATCTGGTTGTTCAGGTTGAGACATTTTATTCCTTAATTGTAATAACAGGAACTGTTGATATTTAAGCATATGAAACTGACAATTTAAGGCCCTCATGGCTAGGGTGGCCGAGGTATATACCTTTTTCCCCACCTTTCTAAAGATCTTGACTCTCTTTCTGCAGGAAGTGGATTCTTGGCAGTGGAGGCCTTCAATCCCTTGGGGCCTTGTGAAATGGTTTCAGGGTCAGCATTATGGCTTTTGAAGAGAAATTGGTGAGAGTTAGGTACTCTGTAGTACCTATCAGGTTTGACTGGTGCAGGAGGCAGAGAATCCGGGTTAAGGCAAGCCTCCGAATAAACATCATCAAGTATGTCCAAAACAGGGGGTATCGCCAGAGGTCTGTGTTGAGGTAACAAAAAGAAATTCCCTAAGTCTTTTCTTGGAATCTGAAAAGTCTTGGCCTTCCCAATGGAAGTGCTCCCTCAAAGTGTGCAAGGTTTCCCCAAAGGAAAAATCCTCAGGAGGAGATACAGAAGGAATGGACTGCTCTGCATCCGAATCCTCAAAAGGGGAGTAAGAGTGTTCCTCTACATCAGAATGTTCTGATAAAATGGATCCCTGATCAGAAGAGGGAGAATCTTCCTCCACTCTGGGTCTCTTGTCTGGAGGGGGTTGAGAACCCCTGATAAGAGTAATTAAATCCTCAGCCATTTTAAGCATCTGTTTTTTAGGCATGGGACCTAGAGATGGGCCCTGTGCAACAGGCCTCTTGGGATGCCTGGCTGCTTTGGATTTAGTAAAGGCCTTAATAGAAAAAGAAGATGAGGGTCTAAAGACACCATGGGTGGAAGTGGACCTGTCCACATTAGTAGGCTCAACATTAGCAAAGGCTTCGGTGGTTCTAGTCTGGGAAAGGGCCGAGGTCCCAGCGGTCTCGGGTACAGAGGACACCGCCAAAGGAGTGTCGTCGGTAGTCAGGGACTGCAAAGGCGTCTCGCTGAGAACCGGACCACGTGTAGCCTGTTTTGGCGTGGTGTCGGCAGGGACCGCGGGCCTCGCGTGTCAGTCCTTGTCCTTGCGTTTTTTGGACAAAACGGTAGTCGGAGTGTCCGACGACATTTTATAACCAAAGGCTTTACCAAAATAGTGTTGGGCGAACTCCGCCCGACGCTTAATAGTGCGTTTATTGAAGGTAGCGCAAAAGCGACAGCCCGAGACGTCGTGGTCTGGGCCTAAACAAGGTATGCAGAGGGAATGGAAATCCTTATGCGGTATTTGCTTACCACAAGAAATACAATTGTTAACTTTTTCTGACATCGGTCTGAGGCAAGAAAAGTTTCCCCAACGGGGTACTTAGCTTTAATGAAGACTTCGGTTTCCAATATTTCCGTAATTCAGGAGCTGGCCGACCGGCACTTGCGAACTGCTTCTGCTTCGGGCACCGCGTGGCAAAAAAGACTGGAGAACATGGCGTCGGCTGTGTCTTATATACTCCGGCCTCACTGACGTCAGGAGAGAAAGCGACTACAACCGACGCCGGACCTAGACTTTGGAATTCGGCCGAACGAGGGACCGCCTGACGGCAGAGAACCCATCTGTGATTACTGCAGCTGTATGCACGATGAACATCTAGTACGGAAGCCACCCCCTTGTAGAAAGCTCTAGAAGAGGTTACTGCTCTGCTACAATAAGCTTTTGGTAAAGAGGGCACAGATTTGCCATGTTAAGTGTAGCAAAAGGAAATGAAATCCAGCTAGCAATATGTTTGGCACTGGGCTGGCCCAGCTTAGAGTCCTGGAAGGAAACAAATAGTTGGTCAGCCTCACAAATAGACTTAGTCTTATCCAGGTAAAATCTGAGCTGTCTGTGGACGTTCAGGGAATGCAGAATTCTTTCTCCCCTGTTATGTGGGTTGAGAAAGAAAGTAGGTAGGTTGATGGCCTCTCTGATGAACACATCATTTACTACTTTAGACATGAAGGAAGGATTAACCCTCACCGACACTCAGTTCTTATGGACAATATGGATAGGCGAGTAGCCGTGTGAGCCTGGAGCTCTGAAACCCATCCAGCAGAAGTGAAAGCTACAAACAAAATGTTTTTTCATGTGCAGAACTTGAGCTTGCAGTAAGCAGCTGGTTCAAAGGGAGGCAGAGTGAGCTTTTCCATCACATAGTTGAAATCTCAAGGGGGAGGCAAATTTTCTTGGAGAAGTTAAGTGTAGGACCCTTTCTACAAACTGCTTGACCTCAAGCCTGGACATAATGGTAGGGTTAAGAAAAAGACAAGCTGAAATAGCTCAAAGGTGTGCTTTAATAGATGAATATGCCAAACCGCCTTTTATGAGCTCATGCAAGATAAAACAAGAGGAACCTTGTATTTTTTAGGTCCAGATTTTTAGCTCAACACCAGACTAAAAATCTCTCCCATTTGGCAATGTAGGATTTTCAGGTAGTGGTTTTCCCTCCCTCCTGGAGAACCCAAAACACATCCTCAGAAAACCGGTATCTGGAAATGATCAGAATCCTATTGTCCATATGGTTAAGCTGAGGAATTACAGGTTGGGGTGAAGCAATAAACCCTCCTGTTGTGTGAGCAGTTCCACTTTTTGGTGTAGTTTGTAGTTATTGCTCCTAAGAGACAGAGAAGGGGAAATCAATACTGTATTGGCCAAAAGGGAATCACCAGTAAGATTTTTGTTTTTATTTTTATGAATTTTGAATAAAAACTTTGGAAGCAGAGGCAGTGGAGGGAAGAAGGCATAATGTAACTTTCTAGTCCACTGTAGAGAGAGAGGCATCTGTCCCCCAAGCCTGGGGGTAAGGAGTCCTTGTGCAAAAAAAGAGGCAGCTATTTGCTGCTTTCCATGGCAAACAAGTCTAGGTGTGCTGTGTGCCACGCGTGAACCAAGTCTGGGAAGACATGTTTGCTGTTCATCCATGCATTAGAATTTTCCATTGACCTGTTGAGAGAGTTTGCCAGGACAATGTTCCGGGAGTGGGATGTATACTGCTTAAATGGACATGTTCGGCTCCCTACTGAAATGTTGCCACTTGAAATGCTGAGTGCTGAAAAGTACAAAAAAAAAAAGACCAAAAACACAGAAGAGCAGCAAATCTTGAAAATCAAGCCTCCATTACCCCAGAACTTATATATACTAACTTTGAGACGGCCATACCTTGGAGAAAAAGGGAATATCCCAAGAAATGGCATCTCGGAATTGGTATACGAGTCCATTCTTTCAGCTATTCAGTCTCCATATTTTGGGACCTGCTCTAGTGAGACCTGACAGCTCAACTGGTTATCAATATGTTCACATGGGTGGCCAGGTCCCAGGCAATCTGAGCCAATCAGCACAGATGGCAGGATCTTGTCCCTCCTTGTTTATGTACCACAGTGCTGTTGTGTTGTCTGTGAATATCTTTAGAGGTCCTGGTTTCCAGAGATGGGAGAAGACGTGAAGGACCTGAATGAGAGCTCTCATCTCCTTCAGACTGATGTGCTCTGTCTTGAGATTGGATTGCCTGACTTTATGAGTCCCTGTCCATGCTCCCTGAACCTTGTTGAAAACAAATGTGTACACCTCTTGACTTGGAGTAAGTATCTTGAAAGGCAGGCCTGGATTGAGGTTCACACATGTGACATCTACCAAAGGATATCCCTCTTTTGAAATGGTATGAAGGGGATCGGTCTGTATTTTCTTCAAATGCAGTGTGGCTAGTGGCAGCATTGGGATGGTTGGTGCCATGTAACCCAGTGCTCTGACAATCACCCTTGATGAGCAGACCTGAAGATATAACAGGGTTTGGAAGGTTGGTGTGAGGCTCTGCACATTCTCCTGGGGCAAGAAGACCTACATGTTTTTAAGTCTAGCCTGCAACCCAAGAAAACTAAATTCTGAGTGGGCTGTATGGAAAACTTTTTGAAAATGATGGTGAGCCCCAGTCTCAGGAGGAGGGTGAGGATGAACTTGAGGAGTGGTAACAGAATCTGAGGTGACAAAACAAGAACTTATGTACACATCATAACGTTCGATGTATGTAGTCCATCTCGCCTCATATTCTTACCCATGGGTTCGGAGCCGAATATCGGCTCCGACTCGGCCGATTTTTACTAGCTCAAAGTCTCTCACTGGCTGGGCTAAGAGGGTATCCCATGGTGCACTGCTCCATATCCCCAGATCTAGTTTGCTGAGAAACAACTTATGTACTTCATACACACCTCACATCCATATAAACAATCACTAATCAAAGAGACTCTGCAGGTGACAACCTATCCTCCAAATCCTCCAGGCAGGGGGAAGGTGGGAGGGTAAGTAAGAATGTGAGGCGAGATGGACTACATACATCGAACGTTATGGTGAGTACATAACTTCTTGATGTTATGTAGTCCTATCTCGCCTACATTCTTACCCGTGGGACTGCGTCCCTAGCACCTACATCCTGGGTGGCTCATAGGAAAATACTTCTGAGAACTGTGGAGCCAAAGGAAGATCTGCCCCTGGAGACCACGTCCAATTTGTAATGAGAAACAAAGGTGTGAGGAGAAGCCCAAGTAGCTGCAGCACATGTATCATCCATTGACAATCTAGCTTGACAGGCTGTGGATGTGGAAACAGCCTGCGTAGAATGTGCCTTGACTGGAAATGGCAAATTTTTACCTCCTGCCTGATAGATGAAAGAGATACAACTGGCTATCCATCTAGACAGCGTAACCTTGGATACCGCAGAACTCAATAGGTTTTCCGAAAAGGAGACAAAGAGTTGGTCAGACTTCCGGATATCTTTTGTCCAGTGTAGATATAAGCATAACTGTCTATGTACATCCAATTGGTGAAATCTAAATTCTGCCTTGTTAGAGAAGTGGGGGAAGAACACCGGCAGCTCAATGGACCGATTCATATTAGACACAGAAGCCACTTTAGGAAGGAATGATGGGTTTGGTCTAAGAGAGACCCTATCTTTGTGGAAGATCAAATACGGGGGTTTGATGGAGAGGGCTTGAATTTCCGAGACCTGCAGTGCTGAAGTGATTGCTATTAAGAATGCTGTTTTCCATGTTAAGAATTTTAATTCACAGGTAGCTGCAGGTTCAAATGGTGGTAGAGTAAGGGCTTGAAGAACAAAATTGAGATCACAGGGCATGACGGGTTCGGACACTGGGGGACAAAACAACAGGGTACCTTTAAGGAATGCTTTGCATAGTCTGTGTGCCATAAGACTAGGTTCATTCGCTACGTGGAAATTAGATATCGCCGCCAGCTGAACTTTGATGGTGGCTGATGCGGACCCCTGATAGAACAGCATAGACAAGAACTCCAAAACTGAATCTTTTGGAGCTGTGTAAGGATCAATACCTCTAGTATGAGCCCAGATGGAGAACCTTTTTCCATTTGTTTTGTTAGAGTAAATCTTTCTAGTGGATGGCTTATGGGAGGAGGATAATATATAGACCACTTCTGGTGAAAAATTATGACGTCTGACTAGCGATGGAAGTGGAGTAGTCAGACTGTCAACCGGAGTGTCCTCAGAGAGGGGTGGAACTGTCCCATGTGTGTCAGTAAATCTGGTAGAGAGTCCAAAATCCAAGGAGTGTCCACAACGTATGGTTGAAGAAAGGGGAACCATACTTGACGAGGCCAGTGTGGGGTAATCAGAATCATTCTGCTTCCCAAGGATTGCGCTTTCTGAATCACCCTCGAGAGAAGGGGAAACAGAGCAGACTGGAGGGCCAATCGTGAACCAGAGCGTCACTGGGTGATCCCCACTGTGGGGGGATCAGCGTGAAGTAGTTGCTGCATTTCGCATTGAGAGGGCTGGCAAAAAGGTCGCAGCAAGGCTGACCCCATCCTGCTGAAGATTCGCTCTGCAACCAGGCGATTCATGGACCACTCGTAAGGCATAAGTATTGCTCTGCTTAGCCTGTCCGCTATTACATTGGACTTCCCCGGAATGTGCGTTGCCACCAGAAACTGTTGGGAAGCTATTGCCCAATGCCACACTCGCATAGCCTCTCTGCATAGGGGGTAAGACTGGGATCCCCCTTGCTTTTTGAGATACCACACTATTGACATGTCTGAGTGTATTGCAATAGTCCATAGAGGAAGAACTTCCTGAAGTGTCTGCAATGCAAGAAGCACTGCTCTCATCTCCAGGACATTTATATGCAAATGTATCTCGTGTTCTTGCCACGTGCCTTGGACTGTCCTGCCAAGATAACCCCCCCCCCAACCCCATCTGGGAGGTGTCCGTGGTCACCGTGGCAACAGGGACGGGAGTAGCGAAGGGCTTTCCCCAGTTCAAATTGTTGGTGCACAGCCACCAACGGAGGTCCTGCTTGCACCTGTCAGTGATTAAGATGGGATGAGATAGTGGGAGTCTTTGGAGAGACCATTGGACAATGAGGAGCCATTGAAGAAGCCTCATGTGTAATCTCACTAGAGGGACCAACATGATAGTTGCCGCCATGGTCCCTAGGAGTTGTAGAACCAGTCTTGCCTTTGCTTGTCTCAGGGGCATCAGCATATGTATTTGTCGTTGCAATACCGTGATCCTTTCTTGTGGTAAGAATGCTCGCATTTGAATGGTGTCCAACTCTGCTCCTATAAAGGTGACATGCTGTGAGGGCAATAAAGCAGATTTTGCCCAGTTTATTGTTACGCCCAGTTGGTGACACAGACTGACGGTAGCATCCCTGGCCTGAACTAGTTGATGCCTGGTGGGGGAGGTAAGGAGCCAGTCGTCCAGGTACGGAAACACCTGGAATCCATGAAGTCTCAAGTGAGCCGTCACCACTGCCATACATTTGGTTAACACCCTGGGGGCTGTGGTGAGACCAAAGGGTAGGGCGCTAAACTGGAAGTGACTGGCTCCCAGCCGGAAGCGTAGGTGACTCCTGGATGCTTTGTCCATTTTGACATGGTAATAAGCATCCTTGAGATCGATGGAGCACATCCATACTTCCTCTCCCAACAATGGGAGAATCGATTGTAGTGTGACCATATGGAACTTGGACTTATGTACATAATTGTTGAGTTGACTGAGATCTAGTATGGGTCTCAGATCCCCTGTTCTTTTCGGCACCAAAAAGAATCTTGAGTAAGTCCCTAATCCGATTTGGTCTGAAAGGACTGGTTGGATGGCCCCTTTTTCTATCAGCTGAGAAATCTCTGAGGCTGCTTGATCCCTTTGACTGGGTGGAATGTCTGGGATTTTTCTTATTGGCAGGGGTACTGAAGAGAATGGGATGAGGTAACCTCCGGAAATTATTCTTAATACCCATCGGTCCTGGGTGATGCTCTCCCAGGCTTCCGGATATTAGGAGATTCAACCCCCGACTGGCTCCGGATAAGCGCAGCCGGGCACACCCTTAGGAATGAGAGTATGGAGACCCACGGAAGGAGTTGCAGTCTCCGGAACTGCTGGGGCCCCCTCTGCCTCTGGGGTGACGTCTCCCTGAGTAACCCCCCCTCCCCTACCTCTGGAGGGGGGGTCACCTTGTGCGGCAGGAAAAAACCTCTGTGATTTCTTGAACCACACCCCCCCCGCTGGGCCTTGGGATAAGGCCTAGAAGGAAGGGAAAAACGGACCCCTACAGCAGACAGCGTCTTTCCCTCTTGCTCGCACCTGGTGAGGGTGTCTTTCACTTTGGTCCCAAACAAGGAGGAACTGTCAAATGGGGTGTCAGTGAAGGAAGACTTGAAGGCCTCTGCGAAGTGACACAGGCTCAGCCAGGCTTGTCTTCTAAGGGCGACCCCTGAGCTCGCTGCCCTACTCGCTCCCTCGGCCGCATACGAGATGAGTCGCATGGACGAGTTAGCGATGAAGTTGAGGGTAGAAACCTGTGCGTTAACCATCTGAGCCACCGCCTCAGGTATGTTACCTGCAAGAGTATCTCCCAATTCTTTGAGGAGATCTCTCTGCAGCCGAGTGAAGTGAGACAAATAATTCAGCGACCATAAGGTGAAGGTTGCTGAAGATAGGGTACGCTTCCCGTACCGGTCAATGGTCCTAGACTCCTTGTTAGGAGGATGGACCGCTGAGGAAGACTCTGCAACTTCCTTCTGGGTGGCTGCCACCACCACCATGGCATCTACCAGGACTCCTTTTGACAGAAACTCTTTTCCCTGGGGTGCGGACAGGAATTTGTTGGGACGCCTGGGCATGGGCTCCACAGAATCAGGGTTTTCCCACACTCTTCGACAAATGAGGTCAAGAAGTTCGTCAAAAGGTGGAGACACCCATGAGGTGGAAGGTTGAGCGCCAAAAGCCTTAAGGAATACTGACTCCTCCTCGGAAGGAGTTTTGGAAGGCCAGCCTCCTCTGTTTCAGTATCTCCAGGATATCGGAGAAGGAAACATCATCAGAGGAAAACTTGGGGGACCCTTCTGATTCCTCGAGGTCAGTATGGGAGGTGACAGACTCATCCTGGGAGTCTATGTGCTTCCTCTTGCACAATTTCTTTCTACGTGGCTCCGCAGGCACAGACTCTAGGAGACCCTCAGAAAGTTGGGGACCACTCATGGGGGTATCCTTAGGGCCTGGAGCTCTACTGTCCATGGATGGGTGAGTGTCAGAGGCTCTTGCCGGGGTGGTGGGGAACGGAATGACTGACCCGGGTGATGTAGCTGACGATCTTGCCAGCGCGCTCCGCATGGCCTCGAAGGCAGGTTCCCCCGAGTCCGAGGACCAACCAGCCTCCGAGGCCATGACCAGGACCGGGGTCCCCCGAGCCGATGCACCGAGTGGAAGACTCAGAACCGACAGCTGTCCCGAAGTATCCCCCTCGGGCCCGACTGAAGAGACCCAAGTCTCGAACCCTGTGGACGGAACCAGCATGGTCGGAGCCGATGTCGGCACCGATAAACCTAAAGGGGGTATCGGAGCCAGTGCAGGAACATCACTCGGAGCGGAGCATACCGGCTCAGACGACAAGGATGTGCTCGGAGGAGGAATCATTGAAACGGTCATAGGAACTGGCTCCGGAGCAGAGTGGGTCGGAGCCGAGAACAATTTGGCCAACACCGGAGACTGCAGGAGCCTCTGCACTACCCTATCAACATCCAAATCAGAAAGCCTGGAGGATTTGGAGGAGAGCGATGGAGATTGGGATCTCTTGTCTGGTGAACCATGCCTCACACTGGTCGACCGGCTCCGAATGGGTTCAAGAATAATAGGAGCCGACGCCGATTCAGTTAACACTGATATCTCCTGCGGCCCCGAGGACAGTGGAGCCGAGGAGGTAGAGTCCAAAACAGTAATCTTATCCGGAGGCTCCGAAGTGGCCGATGGAGCCGGAGACCTTTTCTTAGACTTGGAAGCTTTAGACTTTGACTGAGTACTAGAAGCCGAATCTATAGCTTCCTCAAATGACGGTTTCAGAAGTCCCTTTAATATCAATTTATTTTTTCTCTCCAGGAGCACCCTAGGACTGAACGCGTGGCAAAAGCTACATGACTCCTGTAAATGGATGGCTCCGAGGCAGTAGACACACAGAGTGTCCATCCGAGATGGACATTTTATATCATCATTTGGAACATTTCTTAAAGCTAGAAGGCTTATGCTCCTTCTAATCCTTGGACATTTTATAATTAACGCTAGTGAAACACCTAGATGCAACTGACAAAAAGGGTGGGAAAAAACACAATTTAGAACACCAGAAAAACCGTACTAGACACACTAAGAACCTCTAACTGAAACAGTTCTTCTAAGGAAAAAACACAAAGACCAAAGGTTTATCCAACAACAGAGGGGGGGACTAGGTCCTCTAACTAAAACGGGCCTAGCCCACTGGAGCAGTCAGGGATACCAAAAAACAACTATCACACTCAAGCACTGAAAACACACACACAATTTTAGCGATCAGCAACAAGAATAGCTATTAAAATAGCATTTGGGTCTGAACTAACAACTTTCTCAAAGAGAAATAGCAAAAAAGAAGGTACTTAGCCACAGCCAAGCGAGACCACGTCCGAGCTACATAAGCGGCAAATGAGATCTGGGGATATGGAGCAGTGCACCATGGGATACCCTCTTAGCCCAGCGAATGAGAGACTTTGAGCTAGTAAAAATCGGCTGAGTCGGAGCAGATATTCAGCACCGAAGCCACGGGTAAGAATGGAGGCGAGATAGGACTACATAACATCTTGGGTTAGCAAATTATCTAGAAAAGGGTGTTTCTGTACTTCCACAGTTCTGCAAAAAGCACTCTGTGAAAACTCTGGGGACAGTAGAAAACCTGAATAGCAAAGAGGAAAACCAAAAACGTGATGAGCCAGTAGAGAACCTCAGAAATTTCCTGCAAGACGGATGTATGGGAATGTGCAAGTAAGCATCCTTCAAGTCCAAAGACGCTAGAAAGGCCCGTGGGAGGATAAAAGGGAAAAGGGTCTGAAGAGACGACATTCTGAAAATGGGTACTTTAAGGAAAATGTTGAGAAAGGTCCAGTACAGGTCTCCACTGTCCATTTCATGACAGTGGAAACAGCCTGAAGTAGAATTGTTTTCCTACAAACTGAGAAGGAACTGCCTCTGTTGTGCTTTGGGTAAATAAGTCTTGTAGGATGGGTGGAAGAAAGCTGCTGCTAACATGGTAGGGTCAGACTTTTAGCAGCAGGTTATGTCTTTGGTGGTTCAAGCCAATCAGATAGCTAGACATAGCATAAAATGCAGCTATGAAGCTGTTGTTGCCTCCTCCAGTGCAGCTGCTACTGATTCTGTTATTAGGAAATGCACATTGGTTATGCACTCAGCCTCTCCCGGAGGACCTCAAGGGAAAACTCATTGATTCCCCTCTTGTTAGGGATTGATTCTAAGATTGGAATGAAGTGGCAGTCTTCACCCTTCCTGGAACAGGAAACCGTGCATCTCAGTGCTAAGAACTGGTACTAAAGTCCTTGAGTATTTTAAATGGGAGCTTCATATCTTATATACTTTCTCTGGAGAATATTACTCCTTTGAAGTGATCTCAAAAATATAAAATCCCTCCATCAAATTCAAAAACATCTCCAGGAGGGGAACTCTTCTTTCTCAGCAGCACGGAGAAAAAGAAGAGAAGGACAGCCTTTTAACTTTTCCTTTCTACCCTGGGCTAACAATAATACTAATATAAACATTCAACTGAATAGACCTGACAAGGGAATTTCTAGACATCTGTTTCAATAATAATAATACTGGTGAAGTACTACCTGTTGAAAGCTCTGTTAAGTGAATATTTGTTCAGTTATCTAGGTGCTAATATGGATGTTACCAACACTGGTTTCATCACTGGTAATGGTGGAGAATGAAATTCTGAAGGTCAGATAATAAGACATTCAGGGTCCTTCCAGGAAACGCATAACTCCTGAACAAGCAGTATTACAATCTAAGGTTCTACAGATGGGGCTGGTATAGGAGTAGAGCTTTTGAATTAACTTTACTGGAGGACCCCGTTTGTCAACGTAAAAGTCTACTACAGACAGAAATATATATTGTTAACTCATTTTGAGGTTCTGTGCTACAGTAAAGTAATGGAATACTGTAAGTAGTTCTAACTAATGTTCATTTTTTTCTAACCCACAAAGAACTGATGAAGCAGAGGCAGAAAGAAGATCATGTCCTAACCGTTCATGCAATGCCTCCTCAATATTTACAAAAAATGGAAGCAAACAGAATTACTGTTAATTGTGATTATCTAGACAGACTGCATGAAACTTTCTTCCACTAACACTTTTTAGGTTTGTACTCCTTTTCATGTTTTAAATACACTGCAACAAAGCAATCCCTTCTTCGCCTACAAAGTACAGTTGTGTACCTACCATAAATGTACATGTTCGACTGTATTCACTGTTGCAGTCATTACACTTGGGTTATCCTGCTGGCAGGCTACCCACACAGTAGGCCTGAATTCCAAAGTCCTGGTCCGGCGTCGGTTGCTGTCGCCTCTTCCCTGACGTCAGTGCGCCAGGGGTATAAAAGATGCAGCAGACGCCATTTTCTTCAGTTTTTCTTGCCCCAGATGTCAGGTGCCCCCAAAAGGGTAGGCTAAAAAAACATTGCTTATAAAAGCATGCACTAAAATAAACAATACCTTCATCTACAAGCAAATACAACACATAGGTTGTATGACATTAAGTCTTCTTTCGGCTTTTCCCGGTTAGGGGTCGCCACAGCGGAACTCCGGTCCGCTAATGATTGGCCGTAGATTTTTATGTGCTGGCTTGCCGGGCCTAACGCACAACCTTCAATGAAGGAACGCCCATTCACGCATGTCGCCACACAGAAGACGCTCTAACTGAGAATCTAACAGGCAACGTCTAACTGTGAGGCGACAACGCTACCGCAGCACCACCACCACAGTACTGCTGATATTTAAGCATATGAAACTTGACAATTTAAGGCCCTTACAGCCAAGGTAGCAGAAGTGTAGACCTTTTCCCCCCATCTGTCCAGTGCCCTAGAATCTCTATCTGAGGAGACAAGGGTTTTAGCAGTAGCAGCTTTGACTCCTTTGGGACCCTGAAAAATAGTTTCTGGGTCAGCAGCAGAGTTTTTATATAGAAATTTATGAGAATCTGGAACCCTGTAGTATCTGTCCGGCTTAACAGGGGCAGGAGGTAAAGAGCCGGGAGACAGGCCGGACTCTGAAAATAGATCATCCACAATGTCTAGAACAGGTGGAATAGCAAGAGGTCTGTGCTGAGGTAGTAGAAGAAAGTCTCTAAGCCTTTTCTTAGAATCTGAATAATCTTGGCTCTCCCAGTGGAAATGCTCCCTCATGGTATGCAGGGTTTCCCCAAATGAGTAATCCTCAGGAAGAGAAGCTGAAGGAATAGATTCTTCAGCATCAGAATCCTCATAGGGAGGAATAGAGTATCCCTGTTCTGAAGAGGAGTCAGAGGAAACGGAAACCTGATCAGAGGAATCATATTCAGTATCTTGCCTAGGCCTCTTATCAGGAGGGGGATGGGAACCCCTGATCAAAGTAATTAGGTCTTCGGCCATTTTGAGCATCTGTTTCTTAGGCATGGAAGTCTGTCCTGGAGAATGCTGTACTTGTTTTCTTGTCTTTAAAACTGTTTTAGTCTGTCTTGGATGCTGAGGTTGGCTTGATATAAAGCTGTGTAGGTCTGAAAACACCCTCAGAAGCCGATGCCTGCGCAGCGGCTCCGGACCCATCTGAGGGATTAGTTTCCGAAGGCCCAATACCTTGAGTATCCAGAGGCCTAGTTGTCTCCATGTAGGAGTCGGAGGCGGCCTGTGGCTCTGAGGTTGCGGGTGTCAGGGGCTGCAAAAGCGCCTCAATGAGCACCGGCGAACCAGCAACTGGCCTAGAAGAGGCTTCGTCATCGGTTTTGGACCTCTGATGCCTGTCCTTTTCTTTCTCCTTGCGCTTTTTATGAATTCTGGTCGTCGGTTGTTCCAACGGCATTATATAGTTAAACCTTCGGCCAAAGTAATGAAAAGCAAAATCGTACCCAAGCTTAATAGTGCATTGGTTAAATCTAGCACAAAACCGACAACTAGCAACGTTGTGGTCAGGGCCTAGGCAAGGAATACAGTAAGAATGAAAATCCTTGAGGTATTTGCTTCCCACAAGAAATACAACTGTTAACTTTTTCTGACATCAGTCTGGAGCAAGAAAAAAGTTTCCCCAACGGGGTACTTAGCTTTATAGAAGACTTTAGATCTGAAATTCAATTTCGAAAATCTCAGGAGTCGGCCAACCGGCACGTGCGAACTGCTTTTGCTTCGGGCACCGCGCGGCAAGAAAGACTGAAGAAAATGGTGTTGGCTGCATCTTTTATACCCCTGGCGCACTGACGTCAGGGAAGAGGCAACAGCAACCGATGCCAAACCAGGACTTTGGAATTCAAGCTGACTGCGGGTGGCCTGCCAGCAGGATAACCCAAGTGTAATGACTGCAACAGTGAAACACGATGAACATCTAGTGTTTAAACTACAATTTTCCTGAGAAAAAAATAAATCAGGTACCTTCATCCTATTCTGTCTGTCCCTGCACTCTAAGACTGCACAATAAAACAGCTGTGAAGGTAGAGACAATACAAAACATAAAAAAAAAATATTGGAACTTGGGGACAGAGAAAGTATAAGGGACAAAATGAAGAAATTATAGGTGCATAGAGGGGGAAGGGGAGGCAGTTCCTTTGGCCTACATATCTCAATAACTTACATATTTTAGCTAGCATCACCAATATTTAAAAAGTTTCAAATAAGACATTAATACTATATATCAAAACAACTTGCTTGTCCTATTTAAAAAAAAAACATGAGAAAAAGAGTGCACACACACAAAACAAAAGGAAAAGGGGAGAAAAAAGGGAAAAGAGAAAAAGATGAAGCAAGGGAGATCAAGGTAGATAAGGAGGATGCAAGCAGAATGTACATACAAAAAAGAGAAAGAAGGGAAGAGATTAAACATTAGTAAAAAAAAAGAAAACAAGAAGCAATTCAAGGGAATGAATCATCTCCTTTAATGATTTTAAAAGGCTCCAACCCCTACTATGAACAAATGAATAAGAGTGCACTACTATAATTACTACAATCATAAATTGTTTTGATTTTATATTTGCATACATGTCTGTGTTTTCTATAACTTTAAAAAAGGAGAATCTAGACTAAATTTATCTTAATGTCATCAAACTGCAAAAGATTGTACTGTTTGCAACTGTGTACAACTTTTTGACCTTTTCTTGTATATTTTTACTTTAAGTGCTTGATATATAGCATGTTAACATTAATTTTTTTCTCTTACTCCAAGATACATTACGTTGAACACAATAGTCTAAACAACAAACTATTCATTTTTAGTACCGCATATTTACTCTCCTACGAGTTCCATCATATACGAGATGAAACAGAAGACAATACTTAAGACCTTCATAAGACACTCCTAGAAATTCAAAGTAAAGAAACAATTCTTTCCACCTGGAAATATTTTTTTATTACCACAGGAGAAAATAACTTGCATGTTCCTCTTACAGACCTATCTCGCTCTTAATTAATGACTAGGTAGATAAGGAGGATGCAAGATTATGTTAATCTTCAATGACAAACTAAAAGAACCTTTATCTCAAATAATTAACACAGAGCAAACCTGCTTTATATACAAAGGACATATGCATACTAATATTAAAAGAGTTTAAACCATTATGGACATTCTAATTAACAGAAAAGCAGCAGCTCTATTTGTAAATTTAGATATCAAGAAGGCATTTGATTCCCTCAACTGAAATGACCTATTTAAAACCATAGAATTATTTGATATCACCACACAACTTATTTCTCTTCTAAAAGCATGTATAAAATAATAAAGCTTACGCCAAACTAGTACCTTTTACCTCCGAATGTATTTTACTGGCCATGGATACAAAGCACGGTTGTCCCTTAGTCCCTGCATTCTTTGCCTTAGCTACTAAGTCATTAACTGTCTCTATTCAAATCAATATTGAGATAATCGGTATAGAAGCACCCACTAATTACAACTCAAAGTTTATGTTGTTTGCCAACATCCTCTATACCTTTTCAAATTCACAAATGACAATAACTGAATCGGAACTCACTATTAATATATTTCAAGCCCTCTCAGGAATTAAAATTCAAAAACAAAAAATCATATTTATTCTTAAATAAACAAGAATACCACAATTAAATAAAAACAACACTACTGGGGAACAGACTTCATTCCTTAGACTACTTCGGCATAACTATAATAAGTACAACAGAAAAACGAAACCATTAAATAATAAAAAAAAAATCTGGAAAACATTACAAATTTAACTATTACATGGAATAAAATATTACTATTTGAAGTTAGATTGCAATTAATAAAAATGATTTTTCCCAAAACTACTGTATATTATACAAGCCTTAGCCTTACCTCCAGATAAAGCATGACTAAAGGAAATTAACAAATTACTGTAAAATTTCCTCTAGTATCCAACAAAACCCAAAAAAGCCTTTCTATATCATATTAAACCATGGGACTCAAGAGGATTTAATGTTCCTGACTTAAACACGAACGTAAAATCAGCAATCTTTAAAACTATTCTAAACTGGATTGACCTTAATTATAATTCAAACTGGAGGACATTACACTTTTCACTTTTCAATTACAAAAAAAAAAAAATAATAAAAGTTGATACAATAAACTATACCAAAACAAACAATCTATTTTGGCATTATACAGTACTTACACTCAATTTAACATTTCCTCTCCATATAATTCAATTATATCAATTACAATCTAAAACATACAAGTAATACAGATCTGAAACTTTGGTTTTAGTTGAATACTCCTACAAGAATAACAAAAGATTTTTTGACAAAACTAATACAACTACAACTAGCAACTGGAAAATAAGAAATTTTATATGTTGAACAACAATGATTTACAGACTTAAAAATTAAGGAAACACAACACCGTATACAAATATAACTTAGATCCACAACACTGGATTTATTTACACATGCAGGGCAAAAATGTCTCATATATAGAGATAAGCCACATTTAATTCAACTTATTTATAAAATTACATATCTATTCATCCATCCACAACACCTTTTCACATTTTTGCACATGGAGTCAAGGTGTCACTTCAACAGTGACAATCATCAACAGCCAAGGTTTACACAGCCAGGTGGGCTAGCCCTGTAGCAGTAGTTCTTCCACACCACACACTCGTACATAAACTCACAACTGTGGCCAATTAGAGTATCCAATTCACCTACTGGATGATTTCAACTGTGAGGAGAAAACGGAGCACCTGGAAAAAACTTACAGAAATACATGTAAGGCATGCAGACTCTGCATAGAAGGCACCCCAACCGAGAACTGAACCAGGGAACATTTAGCTGCCAGGCAACACCACTATCTACTGTGTCACTGAATTACATGATTAGAGACATCTCCAGTATTCAATATTCTTGCTGTTATTAAATATGGCTATTCAACTAGGGGTTAAGAAAGATCTATATAGAAACTTCGAAGTGAAAATACTCCCATATTGTGACCATGATGTATTTTATAGATAAAATATAAAACATAATATCCAAACTTTATACAATTCTTATGGCATATAACATTAACACTAATGAAAAATTCTGGAAACACATTACCCTAGGCCACAGCACAACTCTGCAGAAAGTAAATGTCAGTTACTAAAGTCTATAAAGATACATCATGGTCACAATATTGGAGGTATATTCACTTGTAGATGCCTGAAATATTGTGATTGTATTGGTCTCATATTTTTGAGATGATTGTTTACATATAAAGCCCTATTTGGGGGGGGGGTTATGCACTTACCATTTCGTTCCGAGTAGTTGCACTTCATTTGTCTTCAACCTGTGGATTTTGGATCCGAATCGGATCCGACACGGGCACATTTTCCAGCTACTGATCTGAGCTCCTAGCTCCTCCCCTTACCAATAATGTCTCCTGTCTCCTTCCTCCCTTCAGATCGAGTGTGCTGCTAATTATGCAACACATACCCGACCCAACAAGAACCCATCCTTACTGGCAGCCTGAAAAGCCTAAATTCCCAGATTGACCATGAGCACTTCTGGAGTATTCATACTCGTAAATGGTCAGTACCAAAAAGACAAGATCGGGGGAAGGTTGAAGACAATGAAGTACAACTACTCAAATGGAACAATATGGTGAGTACATACCTTCTTTATCTGAGGTAGTGGACTTCATTGGATCTTCAACCTGTGTGACAGAGTCCCCAGCTACCAAACACCTGAGTGGCCCTCATGGAAGTATATTCCGGAGCACCGTGGAGCCAAAGGATGCCCTGTTCCTTGACACAATATCCAACTTGTAATGCGAAATGATGGTATGAGATGAGGACCATGTAAGCTGCAGAACAAATATCATCCAGTGACACTCTAGACCAAAAAGCTGCTGAAGTAGCCATAGACCTGGTAGAATGTGATTTTACCTGACCCGGAGGGGAAAGTCCTCTAGAAGAATATGCTCGAATTATGCACTGGGAAATCCAACGAGCAATTTTTGCTTTAGAAATTGGTTTCCCAAAGAAAACTCTTGAGTAAGAAACAAACAATTGATCCGATTTATGAAATGCTTTAGTCCTGTGCCAGTAAAATCCCAATTGCCTATGAACATCCAACAAGTCCAGTTTATATTCCCCTTTATTTTGAAAATTTGGGAAAAACACTGGTAGATTAATAGTTTGGTTAATATTTGCCTCTGATGCTACTCTGGGAAGAAAGGAAGGGTTAGTGTGCAAGGAAACTTTATCTTTATGAAATATCATATATAGAGCCTTGATGGACAGAGCCTGAAGTTCCGACACTCTCTTGGCAGAAGTAATGGCCACCAAAAAGACAGTGTTCCAAGATAGATACTGTAAATCTACCGGTCCAAAAGGTGTGGAGACTAACACTTGGAGCACAAAGGTAAGGTCCCAGGGAGGAGTGGGATCCTTAACTGGAGGTCAAAGTAAAAAGGTGCCTTTAAGGAAGGACCTGCAAAGTTCTGATGAGGCAAAAGAAGAAATGTCTCCCCCCCCCCCACATGAAAATTAGAAATGGCAGCCAACTGAACCTTCACTGTGGAGAAACTAGCCCCTTTATGAAAAATTCCTGCCGGAAACTGGAGCTGTGAAAGGATCCAAGGCATGCTGTGAGGCCCATAGAGAGAGAAACGTTTCCATTTGCTACAATACACCTTTCTGGTGGAAGACTTGTGAGCCACCACCAAAATATACTTAACTGGAGGAGATAAACCAGGGGTCCTAATAATCAAAAGAAACTGGAGCAGCCAAGCAGTGAGCTTCAGACTGTCCAGGTCTGGATGAGGAATCCCTGAGGGATGAGAGATAAGATCCGGAACTGGATCCAACGTCCATGGTGGAACTAGTAGATGAGACCATAGGGAGGGGACCAGACTTGACAAGGCCAGAATGGGGTGATAAGGATCACAGTGCTTCCAAGCCTGCGAGCTTTCTGAAAAAATTTCGACATGAGGGATAACGGAGGATAAGCATAAAGAAGTCCAGGAGGCCAAGAATGAATGAGTGCGTCTCTGGGGGCTTCCCCCTGAGGGGGGTTCAGAGTGAAGAACTCGCTGCATTTCCTGCTGGAAGGAGATGCGAAGAGATCGCAGCAAGGATGACCCCACTTTTGAAAGATCTGTTCTGCTAGTGCAGGATTCAGAGACCATTACCAGATTCAGTAAGGCATGAGGATAGATCTGTTCAGCCTGTCTGCTAGAATGTTCAACCGTCCCGGAATGTGCATTGCCACCAGAAAACGGCTGGTGGAGATGGCCCATTCCCACACTCTTATGTCTTCGTGACAGAGGGATTAGATCTGGTTCTCCACGGTTTGTTGATATACCAGACGATTGTTCCTACAGGAAGATGAGCATGAAGGGCCTGCAACGCAAGAAGAACTGCCCTCATCTCCAGCACGTTGATATGCAAATTGGTCTCAAATGGGGACCACGTGCCTTGGACTGTCCTTCTCAGGCAATCCCCCCCACCCTAGCTGGGAAGTTTCCATGGTCACTGCGGCTTTGGGAAAAGCCAGAAGAAAAGGACATCCCTTCAACAGATCCAGAGAGTGAATCCATCACCAAAGAGAGTCCCTGCACACTCAGGAGATTCGAATGGGATGAGACAAAGGTAGGTCTAACAGGGACCACTCAACTGCGATAGTCAACTGGAGAATTTGCATATGAAGGCGTGCTAAAGGAAACAGGTTGATTGTGGCCATCATAGACCCTATGCTCTTAGAACTGCTTCTGCCGTCGGAACATGGACCTGAAGGATATACAAAACATTCATAGTCAAACTGCGTATCCTGTCCAGGGTGAGGAAAACTTTCATTTGAACGGTGTTCAACTGAGCCCCAATGAAGTCTAGAACCTGCACTGGGGCCACTGAAGATTTGTTTTGGTTTACGGTGATGCCCAGTTTGTTTGCTAGTTGAAAAAAAAGCAGTTCCTGGCCTGACTAAGTAGATGCTTGGAAGGGGCAGCAAAGAGCAAATCATCTAAGTAAGGAAGACCCTTGAAGCCTCAGGTGAGCCGCTACTACCGCCACCACCTTGGTGAACACCCTGGGAGCTTGTGAGACCAAAGGGAGGGGCTCTGAACTGATAATGATTTGCTCCTAGTCAGAAGCGGAGGAATCTCCGAGAGCGCCTGTCTATCTTGATGTGGTAGTACACATCTATCGAGCACATCTAATCATTCGCCTGCAGATAGGGCAAGTTGGATAGAAGAGTAACCATCCAGAATTTCGTTTTGTTTACCAACAGGTTCAAGGTGGACAGATCCAGGATAGGTCTGAGGTTCCCCGTTTTCTTCGGCAATAAAAGAACCTGGAGTAAATGCCTGATCCGGATTGGTCTGGGGGGAGAGTTTGGATGACCCGTTTGATTAGCAGTTAGCAGTTTTTTATTTCTAGTGCTGCTTCCTCCCTTTGCGTGGGTGGGATGTCTGGGAGGTGTTCCTTCGGTCCTGGTGGTTATTTGAATGGGATGAAATATCCTCTGGATATAATCTGCTACACCCAGTGATCTCTTGTAATGGACTTCAATGCTCTTGGGTGTAGTGACAGGTGACCCCTGACTGCTTCCAGAGACGAGCAGTCGGGCAACCCTTCAGGGCTTCTGCCCAGGTTTCTCCAAGAAGGGTTCTCGAGACCCGAAGTTTCTAGGACCCCCTCTGCTTCTAGACAACACCTGCGCCGGAACCACATGCGGGTCCTTCTGTAGCATGGGAGAGAAGGCACATGGACGTATTTGAAACTGCTTTAAGAGTGGCCATTCACATGGAGAACTTCTTTTTGTCCTCCATTGACATGGACTCCGGGGTCGACTCAGCAACTTCCTTGACCAAGTCTCACTGTAATCGAATGATGTGTGCCATGTAGTTCAGCCCCCTTACGGAGAAGGTCCCTGAAGCATACACTCGTTTCCCAAAATGGTCCATCGCTCTTGATTCATGATCAAGAGGGTGTGCCGTGGAGCTCTCCTGCACGAGCTCCTTCTTGGTGGTGGCTGCCACAACCATAACAAACTGGGGACCCCTTATTCCAGCACGTGTTGTCCGATGGGGGACTCAAGACCTTGTCTGGGTGCTTAGGGATAAGCTCCACAGGGTCTGGTTCCTTTCTTGCCCAAGATGTTATAAGATCCACTAAAGGATCCGTAGGAGTGGACACCCAAGAGGTAGTTGGGCCTGTGTCAAATGCATGCAGGAACACGGACTTGTCCAAGATCAGTTTTGGGGCAGACCCCCCCCCCCCGGCAGAGTTCCATAACGTTTCCAAATGAGACATCCTCGGGGCAGGGTGACCTTGAGGAACCTTCCCCCTTCTCCAAGCCAGTGCCTTCGATGAGGGACTCTGGTGGAGAGTCCAAGTGTCTCCTCTTACATGTCCATTTGTGAGGGACCTCCTCAGTGGGACTCTCTGAAGAGGACTCACAAACTTCCTGCTGTTCTCGTGGGGGAGCCTCCTGAGGCATGGGTCACGGGCTGTTCCTGAGAGGGCAAGACGGTCGGGACCGTACCCAAAGCTGAGGGTTCTGGATGGAGTCTGAGGATGGGATGGTCAAGGGTCTCGAAACAGAGACATCCCTCTCCACCATGTCAAAGGCTGAAGGGGAATGAACCTCCTGGGAGATACCACTGGGTCTGTCCTCCACTGATCCAACAGGGGAGTCACAGTCGAGGCTCTAGGAGCAGAGATGCCGAAAGAGATACCGTGCTCTGCAATGCTCGAGGCAGACAGCACCCCCTCAGATCCAACCCGGAGACTACAGCTCAGACAGCTCGGATCCGAACCAGTTGGATCAGACATGCTCAAAGCAATGGCCCGCGTCGAGGGACATGTAACAGTTTCAGCCGATCCCAAAGGTCCACGGATCTACGGACTCAAAAACCGTTGGTCGGATCAGAGAAGGAGTTATAGGTGTAAAGAAAGGCTGCAAGCTCCCCCCTCCAGAGGGAGAGGGTGGAGGCAAGACCCCAATCTGGATTTGAGTATGGATAAATCTCCACATCATCTTGTCCATTTCCGTTTCACACAAGCTTCAGGTGGAGCAGGAAGAAGACGCCACCAAAACAAGTCTGGAATGCCGGTGGGGAGAGGACCTAACTTGGGACTGGACAGTGGTTTCCTCCAGCTCAGGAGAAAATCTAGGAGACTGTAGCCAAGAAGACCCAGGCCTGGTTGGAGGCCTCACTTTCAGTGGTGGACCTGCCTGACCCGAGCAGTCGGGGGATCACTTTCATGGCTTGTCCTTCTTGGCCTTCTCTTCCTCCCTGGAACTCTTAGTGGGAGTTTGAGTCCCAGAGGCCAGGATGGAGGAAGAAGATGCAGCTGCTTCTATTCCCCCAGAAATACTACTGTCTTCGATGCGGGAAGTAGGCCTTTTAATGTTAGTTTGTCCCTCCTGTCCTTCAGTGCTCTGGGGTTGAACCCAGCACAGACAGGACAGGAGGTCTGAAGGTGAACTGCTACAAAACAGTGCAAGAAACTTCTCTGTGTGGAAGATTTTCAGTCCATATATTTCTAGTTAATCACTGTATATTAATCAGATCAGACAATAGTAGCAGAAGTAGCGAAGTCAAAACAAAACAAAAAGTAATAAAAAATATATAATTGTACAGCATTAGGTATTCGAAAGTAATCCAAGCAAGGCAGGCAGTCTGTTTCCAGTCGAAAATCCTTTATTAAGTACACAGACAAGCGATCAAAGTAAAACAAAAATAGAGTAATAATTACCTCACAAGCTTTCTCAATATATATACATACACAATATATATATATATATATATATATATATATATATATATATATACATACACAATATATATATATATATATATATATATATATATATATATATATATATCAGGCATGGGAGTGGTTTAGGTGCGCTGCTCCCAAACATACCAGACAAGAGTGTGGCCATCCACTGGGGAAAGCTTATAGCCACACACTGTGCATTTTCTGAACCCTGATTTAGGGGCTTCTGATATCCCTAAAAAGGGCCCCCCACACACGCGCCCATAATAGAAAAGACAAGAGAAGAAGGGGAAAGAAAAACTTCTGACCGATTGTCGTGGGGAGGTAAAGGACAGGTAAAGAAAGAAAAGAGAAATTATAGCAAAAAATTCACAAAATTTTACTTACAAAACCACAACCAACGCTAAGAGCTCGGACCACACCTGTTGGTTCACTAGCGGCAAACGAGATCTGAAGGGAGGAAGGAGACAGGGGGCATTGTGGGTAAGGGGAGGAGCTAGGAACTCAGATCAGTAGCTGGAAAATGCGGCCGTGTCGGATCGGATTCGGATCAGAAACCCACAGGTTGAAGATTAAATGAAGTGAAATACTTCAGATCAGAAGATTTTTTCAAAGCCTTATGGTTTGACTCTTTGCCAAAGACATGAGTTTTATTTAACATAACTAGAACTACTAAAATAAACAATGAAAGTCATTACTTACAATGGACAATTTTGGCTGTGGCAAGAAAAACCATAAGAAAGAAATGGCAAAGTCTACATCATGTCAATTTGAAGAATTTTCGTCATCGCTAAAAGTAGTAACCATCAAAGAGATCAGAATAATGGAAAGCAGAATATACCCTAGGATTATCCATAAGAATCCTTGGACAAAAATGTTGTCACTTTTTGATTTATATCAGAATATTGTTAACTCCAAAAAATGAAAATTACTTAACTAAACCAATGAAGAAAGTACAGCTGTGTACACTGACCATAAATGTAGATGTTAGAGTGTATTCACTGTTGCAGTCATCCCATTTGGGTTATCCCTGCCAGGTTAGCCCTCAGCCGGCCCGAATACCAGAGACTTAGTATTTCTGCATCAGTTGCGGTTGCTTCAGGACTGACGTCAGGTCATCAGTAGTATAAAGTAAGGCAGTTGACGCCATTACGTTAGTTTTTCTTGCCCTAACCTGTCAGGAGCCCCCAAGTAGAAGCCAGGTTCTGGTGGAAGAACCCCACCAGTGGAAAATAAATACCAATATGTCCCTTCTAAGGAAAAAGAAGAAAGGGGAATGGAGGGAGGAAACCAGGACTGCAACAGTGAATACACTCGAACATCTACATTTATGGTAAGTGTACACAACTGTACCAAATTCTTCGTGTTTCACTGTTGCAGTCATCACATTTGGGTTGATTCCCAAAGCTGAGCAAAAGGGTGGAGGCAGTCAAGGAAATTAGGTGCTGGATAGGATGCCCTGCAAGACTGCAGAGGCAAACCCTGCCCTAGATTTGGAGAAGAGAGGCAGGTGGTAATGCTTGGTGAAAGTGTGAACAGATGTCCAGGTGGCAGCCTCCAGGATGTCTCTGCTGGGGACTCCTCTGAGGAAAGCTGCAGAGATGGAGGCTGCTCTGGATGAGTGTGTCCTGACCCCCTTGGGGGGAAGCTTTCCATGTTGTTTGTAGCAGAAGTGGATGCAGTGTGCTATCCATTTGGAGATGGTTTGTTTGGAGATGGCTTTGCCTTCTGCCCCTGTAGCAAAGCTAACCACCAATTGATCAGACTTTCTAAGGATTTAGTCCTGTCTAGACAGAATCTGAGCAGTCTGTGCACATCTAGAGAGTGCAGAATCCTTTCCCCCTTGTTCTGGAGATTAGGAAAAAAGGTGGGCAAATGAATGGATAGGTTGAGAGCCACACTGGACACCACCTTGGGCAAGAAGGATGGGTTAGTTCTGAGTGATACCCAGTCAGCATGGAAGATGATGAAGGGTTCCACAGCCATGAGCACTTGCAGCTCAGAGACTCTTCTGGCTAAAGTGATAACCAGAAGGAAAGCTGTCTTCTGGGATAGAAATGTTAGCTCTGCAGAAGAAGCTGGTTCGAAATGGGAAAGGGTGAGCTTTTCCAGTACAAGGTTAAGATCCGAAGCTGGGGTTGGTGCCCTTCTGGGTGGCCTCAAGTTGCTAGCTCCTCTTAGGATCATAGGGTGTGAGAAAAGGGGTTGTTTAGTGGGAAAATGAGTAGAAATAGCAGAGGCATGATTTTTTAAAGAGGAGAAAGAGAGAACACTGTGTAGTAGATCAGCTAAATAATCCAGGATGAGGGGGAGAGAGCTGTGGCATATTGGCTCCCTTAGCCTGGATCCAGGTGCAGAACCTTTTCCATTTGTCAACACAAGACTTTCTGGTGCTAGGGCGTCTGGCTTCATGGATAACATCGAGAACCTGTTTACTGAGGTTGGCAGATTAGTTTGGTGTTAGGGAATAAGCCAAGCTGCCAAACTGAGTGTCTGCAATTGGGGATGCATGAATTCCCCTTCCCTCTGGGACAGGAGGTTTGGATTCTGGGAAAGATGCCATGGAGGCAGTGGGGACAGACTGTGCAGCAAGGGGTACCAGTGCTGCTGGGGGCCATCTGCAGCTATAAGAATGGTTCCTGTTTTTTCCTCATTTATTTTGAGCAGTACCCTGAGGATGAGACGGAGTGAAGCAAAGGCATAGACCACTAGACTGACCCAGGGGAAGGGCAGGGCATCCACTTTTCAAGCCATGCAGTGATGCTCCCTGGTGCAGAATTTGTTGAGCTGATTCTTGGTGTGGGGGGCAAAGAGGTTGATCTTCGGGGTGTCTCATTTCTGAGTTATTAAGGTGAAGATTCTTCTGTTGAGCTGCCACTTACGTGGGTCGAGAAGATATCTGCTTAACTGGTCTGCCAGAGAGTTGAGAGAGCCTGGTAGGAACTGCGCAAACAGGTGTAGTTGCATGGCACAGGCTGTGTGCCAAAGGGTCATGGCCAGCCTGCATACAGGGTAGGGAGTGTGTCCCTATCCCTGCTTGTTGATATACCACATCACAGTGGTGTTGTCTGTTTTGATCAGGAGAGCCCCTGGAGAGAGAAGGGGCTTGAAGGCCATCAAGGTGTGCTGCACAGCCAGCATCTCTTTTTGACTGATGTGCAGAGGGATTTGCTGCGGACTCCATTGGCCCTGTATGCACCTGCTGTCCAGGTGTGCACCCCAAGCATAGTCTGATGCATCAGTGGTGAGGGTTTGGGTAGCAAGGGGTGGCGAGAAAAGCAGTCCCTTATTGTGGGAGCATGCTGTTGCCCACCAAAGAAAATCTTTTCTGAGGCAAGGCATTACAGGTAGGAGAGTTTCCAGGTCTTGACAGTGTTGACACCAAAGGCTTTTTGGGTACCACTGAAGTTTCCTCATATGCAGTCTGGCATATGGAATTAGCATTATGCAATATGCCATGAACCCCAGAGCTTGCAGGATCTTCCTTGCAGACAGCTGGGGCTTGGTGGTTAATTGAGAGAAGTAGGCTGTCAGGAAAATTTGTTTCTCTGGTGTAAGGAATGCCACCTGGGATGCTGTGTCCAGGCTTGCCCCCAAGAAGATTATCCTTTGGGTGGGAACCTGTTTGGATTTCTTTTTATTGATTGTGTAACCTAGGAAGGTTAGTAAGGTCTTTACAAAGGCCAGCTGCTTGTGCAGCTTTTCCTGGCTGTCTGCCTGAATAAGGCAGTCTTTTAAGTATGGGTAAATCTTAATATTTCTTTGTCTGCAAAAGGCAATGGATGGAGCAAGACATTCTGTGAGCGGCAGAGAACTGAAAGTGTTGGGAGCCTGCCCTGAAACGGAGATATTTCCTGCATGATTCCCTGATAGGAATATGGAGCTAAGCCTCTTTTAGATCTAGGGTGGCTAGCCAAGCGTCCTTGGAGACCAGGGGTAGCAGCTGGTGGAGGGTTAGCATTTTGAATTTTGGGATCACCAGGAAAGTGTTTAGAATGGATAGACTGAGGATGGGACAACAGGTGCCATCTTTTATGGGTGGCAGAAAAATTCTGGAGTAGAAACCTTGGCCTATCTGTTCTGCAGGAATGTGCTCTACTGCCCTCATAGAGAGCAGGGAAAGGATTTATTTTTGAGCCTCTGCCCACTGGTTTGCGGGTCGATCTGGGAACCCTTGTGGGATTTGAAGTGTGTGGAAGGAAATTTTGTATCCCTGAACACTATGTTCAGAACCCAGTGATCGTTGGTAATGGTGGCCCAGGGGTTTGCTTGAAAGTACAGTTTTCCTCCTAGGGGAAAGTGAAGGTGGGCAGAGGGAGGGGGTGGGGGAGGTGAGTCAGAAAGTTCTTACCATAAGGGGGTGGGGCTTATAACTCTGGTTTTGTAGTGGAGGTAGTTCACTGCTTAGATCTCTGCATTCCCTGTGGCTGCTGTCTGGGGTGTTTGATCCCCGGAGCCTAGACCGGAGTGTCTTACTGGGAGCAGGAAAGGACCAGTGTTACGTTGGACAATGCCTGCTGAACTTAGGTTACCATACCTGCAAGAAATCCTTAACTGTTTGCATAGATTTTGCTTTATCTTCCATGTTTTTTTAACACCTCTTATGCCTTAATGCCAAATAAACAATCTTTGTGCAAAGGGGCATCAGCAAATTTAGATCTGACATGGTCTGACAGGGGCTGTTCCTTAAGCCATGCATGCCTCCTAATGACAAATCAGGTGACTGCTGCCTTGCAAGAAGCTTCTATGGTGTTAAAGCCACAGTGCAAGGTGTGTTTAGTTACTTGACTTGCAGAATGCATTAACTCCTGTAATTCTTTAGATTCTGCCCAAGCAAGAAAGGAAGAAATTTTTTGTTTAAGGAGTTCCAGGGTATGTTGCTGAAATTTCAGAATATGGAACTGACAATTTAGTGCCCTGATAGCAAGAGTAGCAGAGGTGTACACTTTTTTACCCCATCTGTCCTGTGCTCGGGAACCCCTATTTGAGAGGGTGGGAATCTTAGCAGAGGTTGCTTTAATCCCTTTAGGTGCTTGAGAAATTACCTCAGGGTCAGCAGCAGGATTTTTAAAAAAAAATGTTTGTGAGGCAGGGACTTTGTGGTACTTGTCTAATTTTCTGGGAGCAGGGGGGAGGGTGTCAGGAGTCGAGCTAGATTCCATGAAAACATCCTCCACAACATCCAGGACTGGGGTGATGTCCAAGGGTCTGTGCTGTGGAAGATCTAGGCATTCCCTAAGTCTCTTTTTGGACTGAGGGCAGTCCCGACTCTCCCATTGGAAATGCTCCCTTAAGGTATGCAGGGTTTCCTCAAAGGAAAAGTCCTCTGGTGGAGAGGCTGAAGGAATGGAATCCTCTGTATCAGAATCCTCATAAATAGACAGGAGTTGCATGTCTTCATATTCAGATACATCAGATTCATCGGACTCTTCTTCAGACAGAACTACAGGGAACAGATCTCTCTTCCTTTTCGTTGAGGTAGCTTGGCTTCCCCGGATCAACATAAGGTCTTCTGCCATTTTAAGCATTTGAGACTGAGAAAAGCAAGCAGGCGTGTGAGAGGTTGTCGGTTTCTTGGGTGTGGTTCGTACCCTGGGCCTTAGAAACTCTATAGTATTTGAAAGAATGGTAGTTGCGAAAGAAGACATCAGTTTGTGTCGAGTATCGGTAGTGCAAAGGACTTCCTCGGAAGCTGGTGCCTGCTCAGAAGCTCCGGACCCATCCAAGGTAGGGACGACCGCAGGATCCTTAGTTGAAGAAGAGTTTTGCGGTATACCGGACTCCGAAAGGGTCTCGGTAGCAGCCTACAAATCCACAGAAGTGGGCATCAGGGGTTACGAAGGTGCCTCACTGAGGACTGGAGAACTGAAGACTAACTTAATGGAAGCGTAGTCGGTAGGTTTGGACCTGTGCTGTCTGTCTCTCTCTTTATCTTTACGGAAGATCTGCTATCGGATCACTTACCGAATCTATATCGGAATTTGAAGACTGTAAGCGAAAATATCTGGCTACAATAAGGGCCCAACGATGCATAGTTTTGACGTTGAGAAATGTTGTGGTGTATGGCTAAACAAGTGATGCAGTAAGAATGGAAATCTCGGTCTGGTATTTGCTTTCCACAGGTGAGACAATTATTAACTTTTTCTGACATCAGTTAGTGCAAGAAAAAAAGATCCCCAATGGGGAACTTAGCTTTAGAAGACTTCAACTTCAATTTGGAAGCCGAAAACTCAGGTAGCTGCACTCGTGTGAACTGCTTCTGCTTCGGGCTCCATAGCAAGAAAGACTAATGTAATGGCGTCGGCTGCCTTACTACTGACGACCTGATGTCAGTCCTGAAGTGAGAGCAACCGATGCAGAAATACTGTGTGTCTGGTATTCGGGCCGGCTGAGGGCTACCCTGGCAGGGATAACCCACATGTGATGAATGCAACAGTGAAACACAAAGAACATCATGTCTTTTGGTCTTCCCCAGACAAGAAAATTTTAAGCAGACATGTCAGGGAATGTTAAATCAGAAATTTAACAATAGAAGAGAAAGTACAGTTGTGTACACTTACCATAAATGTAGATGTTCGAGTGTATTCACTGTTGCAGTCATTACATTTGGGTTATCTGCTTGCATATCAGCCTGATTAACCAAGTCTTGGGTCCTGCGTCAGTTGCTGTCCCTTCTTCCATGACGTCAGGGGTATAAAACATGCAGCCGATGCCATTACATCAGTTTTTCTTGCCCCAGATGTCAAGTTCCCCCCTAATGGGGAGCAATTAAATATAAAAGTACAATGATATACCTACAACAAAAAAGCAAATACACCAAAAAGGCTTTTAAGCATAGTAAAGGAAAGTAGAGGTATAGCCAAAAGACGTTAGGGGGTTGGAGGGAGGGTAACCACGACTGCAACATTGACATACTGAAACATCTACATTTATGGTAAGAGTACACCACTGTACTATGTTCTTCGTGTTTCACTGTTGCCGTCATTAAACTTGGGTAGATTCCCAAAGCTATGGTTAGGAGGAGGAATTTAGATAGCATTAGGACCAGCTATAAGGCCCTGCAAGACTGCAGTGGCAAAGCCAGCTCTAGATTTAGAGAAAATTGGCAAATGATAATGCTTGGTGAAAGTATGCACAGAACTCCAGGTAGCAGCTTCTAGGATGTCCATGATGGTAGGGACGCCTCTGAGAAAGGCTGTAGAGGTAGATGCAGCCCTGGTGGAGTGAGGTCTGATCCCCTGGGGGATAGGTTTTCCATGGTACTTATAGCAGAAATGAATGCAATGGCCTATCCATTTAGAAATGGTTTGCTATGAAATAGCCTTCCTCTCTGCCCCTGCAGCAAATGCCATCAGCAGTTGTTCAGATTTCCTTTGTGGTTTAGTCTTGCCCAAGTAGAACCTAAGTTGTCTGAGCACATCTAAGGAATGCAATATCCGTTCCCCTTTGTTCTGTTGATTGGGAAAGAAGGTTGGCAAATGAATAGACTGATTAAGAGCCACACTGGATACCACCTTGGGCATGAAGGATGGATTGGTTCTGAGGGACACTCTGTCCGCATGAAAGATGATGAAAGGCTCCACTGCCATAAGGGTCTGTAATTCAGATAGCCTTCTAGCTGAAGTGATTGCTAAAAGGAAAGCTGTTTTCCAAGAAAGAAAGTTTAAGTCAGCAGTAGCAACTGGCTCGAAAGGCGGTAGAGTGAGTTTCTCCAAAACAAAGTTAAGGTCCCAGGCTGGGGTTGGAACTCTCCTGGGTGGTCTCAAATTTTTGGCCCCTCTGAGGAACTGCTTGAGCAGTGGATGAGAGAAGAGGGAAGGTTCTGTGCTATAATGAGCTGAAATGGCTGAGGCGTGAATTTTTATTGTGGAAAAAGACAGGCCCTTGTGAAGCATCTCAGTTAAGTATTGTAAAATCTGAGGTAAATTGGGCACTGCTGTGCTCATCCCTTGAGATTGGTTCTAGGCACAAAATCTTTTCCATTTTTCAGCATAAGATTTTCTAGTACTAGGCCTCCTTGCTTCTAAAATGATATCCATCACAGGTTTACTGAGGGATGGTAGAGGAGAGATTATGTAATTAGTCAAGCTGCAAGGTTCAGTGTTAGAAGCTGAGGGTGCAGAAACTGGTTCTCTTGCTGAGACAACAGGGAAGGAGTCTGAGGCACGTGCCATGGGGATAACCATGACACACTGTGCAGGAGGGGGTACCAGTGTTGGCTTGGCAAGTCTGCAGCAATCAAAATCATCCTTGGTTTGTCCGGTTTGCTTTATCGTAGTACTTTGGAAAGCAGAGGCAGATGGGGAAGGCATAGACTGATAGGCTTTTCCAGCTGAAGGACAGAGCATCCACTTTCCAGGCTTGCTTGTGGGGAGTTCTTGTGCAAAATTTGTCCAATTGGTAGTTCTGGGAAGGGGCAAACAAGACTATATCTGGGCTCCCCCATTTGTCTGTCAACATGTTGAAAACCCTTGGTTCCAGTTTCCACTCTTGTGGGTCCATGAGGTTTCTGCTTAGTCTGTCTGCTAGTGTATTTAACTTTCCTGGCAGGAATTGAGCTTTAAGGTGCACTTGGTAGCTCAAGGCTGTGTTCCACGATACCTTGGCTAGTCTGCAGAGGGGGTAAGAATGTGTAACCCCCTGCTTGTTTACGTACCACATAACGCTGGTGTTGTCCGACTTTCCCATAAGTTGTTCTGGAAGAATGTGGTCCTTGAAGGCTGTCAGAGCATTCTGCACAGATAACATTTCTTTTGGATTGATATACAGGTGCATTTGACTTGGGTTCCATTTGCCCTGAATGCACTTCCCTGCCAGGTGAGCCCTCCATGCATAGTCTGATGCTTATGTTGTTAGGGTTTGGGTGGCAGGGTGTGGTGTGAAAGGTAGTCCCTTGTTTTGGTGGCAGGCCTCTGCCCACCAAAGGAATTCTAGGCATAGGCAAGGTATGATAGGAATCATTGCTTCTTGCTTCTAGATCCTGAGAATGTTGACACCATAGGCTTTTTAGATACCACTGTAGTTTCCTCATATGCAGTCTTGCATATGGAATTAGAAGAATGCAGGAGGCAATGAACCGCAAGGCTTGCAGTATACTGATAGCAGGGTTTTTGTGGCCACTTGTTTGAAGTAGGTTGTCAAATGAATTTGTTTCTCTGGCGTGAGGTAAGCCATCTGGGAAGTTGTATTCAACCTTGCCCCCAGGAATATAATTTGTTGACAGGGTACCAGGTGTGATTTCTTTTCGTTTATGGTGTACCCCAGACAAGTTAGAACCCTTTGTACAAAGGCCAGATGATTCAAAAGTATGTCCTGGCTTTCTGCCTGAATTAGACAATCATCCAGGTATGGGTATATTTGAATATTTCTTTGCCTGCAAAATGCAATAACTGGAGCTAAGCACTTCGTGAATACCCTGGGCGCAGTAAATAAGCCAAAGGGCAGTGCAGAGAACTGATAGTGTGTGTAGCCTGCTTTGAAGCGTAGGAATCTTCTGTAAGACTCCCTGATTGGGATGTGCAGGTATGCTTCTTTTAAATCTAGTGTTGCCAACCAGGCATCTCTGCCTAGCATAGGAAGTAATTGGTGAATTTTGGATAACCAAAAAGGTGTTTAGAGTAGACAGGTCCAGGATAGGACGCCATGAATCGTCTTTTCTGGGTACCAGGAAAAGTCTCGAGTAGAAACCTTGTCCCTTTTCCTCTTCTGGTACCAGTTGAATAGCCCCTCATGCTTAAGAGAGAAAGTACTTGTTTTTGGGCCTCTGCCCACTGATTTGGGGGTAGGTCCGGCCACCTGCTTGGTGTTGGCAACGTGTGGAAGTGAAATCTGTATCCCTGGGACACTATAGTTAAAACCAATTTGTCCTGGGTAATGAGTTCCCAGTTCTTTGCATGAAAAGCAATCTTTCCCCCCAAAGGGGCAGTCAGTTGATAAGTGCTTGGAAACTTTAAACGGAAGTCATTGAGACAGTTTACCATGGGGGGGGGGGGGAGAGTCTTATTACTCCCAGATTTGGAAGTGGAGGCCCTCCACTGCTTAGTCCTGTGTGTCCCCTGGGACTGAAACCTGGGGCTTTTGCTGTGTCTGGGCTTGGCTTGAGAAGACCTGGAAGGGGCTGGAAACGACCAATTCTTAGAGGGCCAGTGCCTACTAAATCTAGGAGGCAGAACTTGTAAGAAATCTTTAACAGTTTCCCTAGATTTAGCTTTATCTTCCATCTTTTTAAGAACTTCCTCAGCCTTGTTGCCAAACAGGCGTTCCTGATTTAAGGGAGCATCCAACAATTTAGCTTTAACATGATAAGGGAAGGATTGCTCCTTTAGCCAAGCATGCCTTCTGAGCACAGACCCAGTAACAGCAGCCCTGCAAGAGGCCTCTAATGAATCAAAACCACATTGCAAAGTATGTTTTCCAACTTGTTCAGCAGAATGCATTAAATAGTACAGTTTTGTACCTACCATAAATGTAGATGTTCGAGTGCTAATACAGCTGCAGTAATCACAGATGGGTTTTCAGCCGTCAGGCGGTCCCTCGGTCGGCCAAATTCCAAAGTCTTGGTCCGGCGTCGGTTGTCGTCGCTTACTCTTCTGACGTCAGTAAGGCCAGAGTATATAAGACACAGCCGACGCCATGTTCTTCAGTCTTTCTTGCCCCAGATGTCAGGTGCCCCCAAAAGGAAGGCAATACATAAATAAAGCTTATCCACATATGCAAGCAATGCAATGTAATGCAAAATCAGTGTAAGCAAGCAAATAAAACATAGCAGGATAACCCAGTCAGGTGGTATGAAAAGGTTGTTAGGCCCCATGCCTTTACCAAGTGGGGAAGAAGGGAGGGAAACCTGTACTGCAGCTGTATTAGCACTCGAACATCTACATTTATGGTAGGTACAAAACTGTACTATGTTCATCGTGCATACAGCTGCAGTAATCACAGATGGGTAGAGTCCCAAAGCTATGCATAGGGTGGTAGGTACTATGAGGAACTGGGTTGAGCCAGAATGCCCTGCAAAACAGCAGTGGCAAAGCCTGCTCTTGTTCTGGAATATAAGGGCAGGTGGTAGTGTTTTGTGAAGGTATGTACAGAACCCCAAGTGGCTGCCTCCAAAATATCCTTAGTAGGAACACCTCTGAGGAAGGCTGTAGAGGTGGCTGTGGCCCTAGTGGAGTGAGATCTGATACCAGTAGGGACAGATTTCCCATGATAGGAATAACAAAACCGTATGCAGTGGCCAATCCACTTGGAAATGGTCTGTTTTGTAACTGGTTTCCCTTGAGCCCCTACGGCATAGGACACAAAAAGTTGTTCTGATTTCCTGAAGGACTTTGTTCTGTCCAAATAATAACGTAGCTGCCTATGGATGACTAAAGAGTGTAACAGCCTTTCCCCTTTGTTTTGAGGGTTAGGATAAAAGGTAGGTAAGTGTATGGCTTGATTTAAGACTACCCTGGATACCACTTTTGGCATAAAAGATGGGTTGGTACGAAGGGAAACCCTGTCCTGATGGAAGATGAGGAAGGGCTGCACCGCCATGAGGGCCTGTAGTTCAGAAACCCTACGAGCTGAAGTGATGGCCAGAAGGAAAGCTGTTTTCCAGGACAAATATTGAAAATCTGTTGAGGCAGCAGGTTCAAAAGGAGGCAATGTTAATTTTTCTAGTATGTAATTAAGGTCCCAGGCTAGTATTGGTTGCTTCCTTGGAGGTCTTATATTCTTAGCCCCTCTGAGGAACTGTCGTAAGAGTGGGTGAGAAAATAAAGGAGGATCCGTGTTGAATTCCGCAGAAATGGCTGAGGCATGTATTTTTATGGAAGAAAATGAAAGTCCACTGTTCATCAGTTCAGCTAGGTACTGTAACACCTGAGGTAAGTTCACGTTTCTAGGGTCCTGGCCTCTTTTCTCATTCCAACTGCAAAACCACTTCCATTTTGCGGAGTAAGCCTTTCTAGTAGATGGTCTTCTGGCCTCCAAAATAACATCCTGCACCTCCTTGGAGAGTAGGGTCTGTTGTGGTGTTAAGGAATTTTCCATGCAGCGAGGTTGAGTGTTTTCAGCTGACTGTGAAGAGTTTTGTAGCTGTTCTGAGTCAGCAGAAGAGGCATTAGAGGCAGGGACCAGGGAGGAGTATGTGTTAGGCTCCTCAGGAATGGATACCAGTGTTGCCTTGGCCAATCTGGAGCAATCAGTATCATCCACGGTTTGTCTGTTCTTGCTTTCAAAAGCACCTTGGGCAGAAGAGGCAGAGGTGGGAATGCATAAACTGTCCATGTTGTCCAACTGAATGAAAGGGCGTCCACTTTCCAGGCCTTTGGATGAAAGGTCCTTGAACAAAACTTTTTCAATTGATGGTTCCTGTGGGATGCAAAAAGATCTATGTCTGGCCTCCCCCATGCTTGGATTATCTCTGTAAACAACTGAGGATGTAACTTCCATTCGTGTGGATCTGTCATATTTCTGCTTAGAGTGTCTGCCAGTGTGTTTTCCAGTCCTGGCAAGTACTATGCTTGAAGTTCGATTTGTCTTTCCAGAGCCGAGTTCCAAAGAGTCATGGCTAGCCTGCACAAGGGGTATGAATGTGTTCCTCCTTGTTTGTTTATGTACCACATTACTGTGGTGTTGTCTGTTCTTATCAGTAATTGTCCTGGATGTAGGAAGTCCATGAAAGCTGCAATTGCATTTATTACTGCTAGCATTTCTTTTTGATTGATGTGAAGGTGCTTTTCCTTTTGGGACCATCTGCCCTGAATGCACCTGTCCTTCATGTGCACCCCCCAGGCGTAATCCGAAGAGTCTGTGGTTATGACTTGCTTTGCTTGAGGCTTGCAGAATGGAAGGCCTGTGTTTACTTGACATGCTTGGGCCCACCATAGAAATTCCTTTTGCAAACATGGAATTATTGGTATAATAGCTTCCAAACTGTGACTGTGTTGAGACCATAGATTTTTTAGGTACCATTGAAGTTTCCTCATATGCAGCTTTGCACATGGGATTAGAAGAATGCAAGATGCCATGAAACCCAGAGCCTGCAGGATTTTCCTTGCAGTAAGCCTGGTACTTTTTGCTAGTGTTTTGAAGTACTGAGATAGTTGCCCTTGTTTTTCTGGCGTAAGGTATGCCATCTGGGTGTTTGTGTCCAAGTTGGCACCCAAGAAGGTTATTTTCTGAGATGGTGTTAGCCTTGATTTCTCCTTGTTGATGGTATATCCCAGAGAAAGCAGTAACCGTGTCACATATGCCAGATGTTCCAGTAGTATGTGTTTGCTGTCCGCTTGGATCAGGCAGTCGTCCAGATAAGGGTAAATTTGTATCCCTTGAAGTCTGCAGTATGCAATCACTGATGCCAGGCACTTTGTGAATACTCTGGGCGCAGTGGATAAGCCAAAGGGCAATGCAGAGAATTGATAGTGGATTGAACCTGCAAGAAATCTGAGGTATCTTCTGCAGCTTTGTCTGATTGGGACATGCAGGTATGCCTCGTTGAGGTCCAATGTTACCAGCCAAAACTCCTTGTCCAGCATGGGAAGAAGTTGCTGTAATGGGAGCATCTTGAATTTTGGTACGAGTAGAAATGTGTTTAGGATGGATAAGTCCAGAATGGGTCTCCAGTCGGTTCCTTTCCTTGGTACCAGAAAGAGTCTTGAATAAAAACCTTGACCTTGTTGGTGCGTAGGTACCTTTTGTATAGCTCTCATGTTTAGGAGCTTTGAAATTTGCAGTTGTGTCTCTGCCCTTTGATTTTGTGGCAGGTTTGGCATGCCTCTCATTTTTGGAAGAGTGTGAAATTGAAATTTGTAGCCTCTGTTTATGATGTCCAGTATCCATTTGTCTGTTGTGACAATATGCCAATTGCTTGCAAATAATGCTAGTTTCCCTCCCAAAGGTGCTGCCAGCTGAAACTTGCTTGGCATGGAAATGAGGGAGTCATTGGGTTTGCTTCCTGTATTGTTGTGCACTGTCTTCACCACCTCTTGGTGCTGGAGATTGCCATTGTCTGCCTCTATAAGATCCTTGTGATTGCCCTCTGCCCCTTGTGCGTCTGTATCTACCTCTTTGGGGCTTGTCAGTGGCTGGAAAGGACCAGTTTTTTGAAGGCCAATTTCTGCTAAAACGTGGTGGTTGGACCTGTAAGAAAGCCTTGACAGTTTGCATAGATTTGGCTTTTTCTTCCATTTTCCGTAGTATGTCCTCAGCATTAGTACCAAATAGTACATCCTTTTGTAAAGGAGCATCAAGAAGTTTAGCTTTCACATGGTCAGGTAAATTTTGTTCCCTAATCCAGGCGTGCCTGCGAATCACTGATCCTGTAGCAGCTGCTCTACTCGAAGCCTCTAGGGCATCATAACCACATTGTAAGGTGTGTTTACCCACTTGCTCCGCACGATGCATCATATCCTGTAACTCTTTTAAATCTGGTTGTTCAGGTTGAGACATTTTGTTCCTTAATTGTGATAACAGGTACTGTTGATATTTAATCATATGAAACTGATAGTTTAAGGCCCTCATGGCTAGGGTTGCCGAGGTATATACCTTTTTACCCCACCTTTCTAGAGATCTGGATTCCCTTTCTGCAGGAAGTGGATTCTTGGCAGTGGAGGCCTTTAATCCCTTGGGGCCTTGTGAAATGGTTTCAGGGTCAGCATTATGGCCTTTGTAGAGAAATTGGTGAGAGCTGGGTACTCTGTAATACCTATCAGGTTTTACTGGTGCTGGAGGCAGAGAATCAGGGTTAAGGCAAGCCTCCGAACAGACATCATCCAGTACATCCAAAACAGGGGGTATAGGCAGAGGTCTGTGCTGAGGTAACCAAAGAAATTCCCTAAGTCTTTTCTTGGAATCTGAAAAGTCTTGGCCTTCCCAATGGAAGTGTTCCCTCAAGGTGTGCAAGGTTTCCCCAAAAGAAAAATCCTCAGGAGGGGATACAGAAGGAATGGACTGTTCTGCATCCGAATCCTCAAAAGGGGAGTAAGAGTGTTCCTCTGCATCAGAATGTTCTGATAAAATGGATCCCTCATCAGAAGAGGGAGATTCTTCCTCCACTCTGGGTCTCTTGTCAGGAGGGGGCTGAGAACCTCTGATAAGAGTAATTAAATCTTCAGCCATTTTAAGCATCTGCTTCTTAGGCATGGATCCAGGAGATGGGCCCTGTGCAACAGGCCTCGTGGAATGCCTGGCTGCTTTGGATTTAGTAAAGGCCTTAATTGAAAAGGAAGATGAGGGCCTAAATACACCATGGATGGAGGTGGACCTGTCCACATTAGTAGGCTCGACATTAGCAGGGGCTTCGGTTGTAGTCTGGGAAAGGGCCGAGGACCCAGCGGTCTCAGGTACAGAGGACACCGCCAAAGGAGTGTCGTCGGTAGTCAGGGACTGCAAAGGCGTCTCGCTGAGAACCGGACCACGTGTAGCCTGTTTTGGCGTGGTGTCGGCGGGGACCGCGGGCCTCGCGTGTCGGTCCGTTTCCTTGCATTTTTTGGACAAAACGGTAGTCGGAGTGTCCGACATTTTATAATCAAAAGCTTTACCAAAGTAGTGTTGGGCGAACTCCGCCCGACGCTTGACTGTGCGTTTATTGAAGGTAGTGCAAAAGCGACAGCCCGAGACATCGTGATCTGGGCCGAAACAAGGTATGCAAAGGGAATGGAAATCCTTATGCGGTATTTGCTTCCCACAAGAAATACAATTATTAACTTTTTCTGACATCGGTCTGAGGCAAGAAAAGATTCCCCAACGGGGTACTTAGCTTTAATGAAGACTTCGGTTCCAATTTTTTTTTTGTAATTCAGGAGCTGGCCGACCGGCACTTGCGAACTGCTTCTGCTTCGGGCACCGCGCGGCAAAAAAGACTGGAGAACATGGCGTCGGCTGTGTCTTATATACTCTGGCCTTACTGACGTCAGAAGAGTAAGCGACGACAACCGACGCCGGACCAAGACTTTGGAATTCGGCCGCCCGAGGGACCGCCTGACGGCTGAAAACCCATCTGTGATTACTGCAGCTGTATGCACGATGAACATCCTGTAATTCTTTATTTTCTACACAGTCAGGAATCAATATAATTTTCTATTTAAGCAATCCAATAACATGTTGCTGATACTTTAACATATGAAAAGTACAGTTTTGTACCTACCATAAATGTAGATGTCCGATAGGAATGCATCTGCAGTCCTTACAAATGGGTTGTCCTGTCGTCAGGCAGCCCTTCGGTCGGCCGGATTCCAAAGTCTGGGTCTGGCCTCAGCTGGTGTCGCACTTCACCCGACGTCATAGCTGCAGTTATCCGGGTATAAAGGCATCAGCCAACGCCATTTTCCTCAGTGTTTCTTGCCCCAGATGCCAGGTGCCCTCTTGGAAGGCTAAATTTGGATAAATGCCAATGATTCCAAATAGTAGAGAGCAAACACAGAAAATAAGCATGTATGTACATATATACAAACAAATACACCATAATAGATCCCCCCAAGCTAGCTGAAGGCTGGCAAATACCCTAGGAGTACCTCAGAGGGGAAGGTGGGTGGGTAATCCTGACTGCAGATGCATTCCTATCGGACATCTACATTTATGGTAGGTACAAAACTGTACTATGTCCTTCAAGGATGCATCTGCAGTCCTTACAAATGGGTAGAATACCATAGCTAAGCAAGGGAGGAGGAAAGAGTAGAGATTATGGTGTAGCTAGGATCCCTTGCAAAACAGCAGTGGCAAAACCTGCTCGGGATCTAGAGTATAAAGGTAAATTGTAATGCTTGGCAAATGTATGCACGGAGGTCCAAGTAGCAGCCTCTATAATGTCCTTGGTAGCCACTCCTCGAAGAAGGCTGTGGTAGTGGCTGTAGCCCTTGTGGAATGAGGCCTGATGTTCTCTGGAGTTTTCTTTCCATGGTAGGAGTAACAAAATCTAATGCAATTTCCTATCCATTTGGAGATTGTCTGTTTTGAAATTGGTTTTCCTTCCTTTCCTGTGGCATATGCTACCAGAAGCTGGTCAGTTTTTCTATTGGACTTAGTCCTGTCCAGGTAGTAGCGTAACTGTCTGTGTACATCCAAGGTATGCAAAAGTCTTTCTCCCCTGTTTTGTGGGTTTGGAAAGAATGTAGGTAGGTGGATAGCCTGATTTAATGACACTCTGGATACCACCTTAGGCATAAATGTAGGATTTGTTCTCATGGACACTATCTTGATGGAAGATCAGGAAGGGTTGCACTGCCATTAATGCCTGTAGTTCAGAGACCCTTCTTGTTGAAGTTATTGCCAGCAGGAAAGCAGTCTTCCAGGATAAGTATTGTAATTCTGCTGTTGCTGCTGGCTCGAAAGGAGGAAGTGTCAATTTTTCTAGCACAAAGTTCAAGTCCCATGCTGGCAATGGTGGTTTCCTGGGAGGTTTTACATTTTTAATTCCTCTCAGAAACTGTCTGAGCAGGGGGTGAGAGAAGACAGGAGGATCCAAGCTGTACTGTGCTGAAATAGCTGATGCATGTATCTTGATGGAAGAATAGGACAGGCCTGTGTGGAAGAGCTCTGCCAAGTACTCCAAGATGTTGGCCATGTTTACCAGAGTCACATCTTCTCCCTTTGCAGTACTCCAAATGAGATATCTTTTCCATTTTGCTGCATAATTCTTTCTTGTTGAAGGTCTGCGAGCCTCCAGGATTATGTCTTTAACCCTTTGGGATAAATTTGGGTTAATTGCTGTTATGTAATGTTCCAGGCAGTTAGCTGCAGGGTTTTCAGGTTTGGATGCAGGATGTTGTAGTTGTTCTGTGTTAACAGTAATGGGATCAGAGGTAGTGTCCATATTTGTTCCCGAGACATGCTCCTCAGCAATGGGTACCAATGTTGTCTTGGCCAGTCTGGAGCTATCAGAATGATCCTTGGATGGTCCTCTTTGATCTTCAGAAGCACCTTGTGCATCAAAGGAAGTGGTGGAAATGCGTATGCTGTCAGGTTTTTCCAACTGAAAGATAGGGAGTCCACCTTCCAAGCAAGTGGGTGGTACGTCCTTGTGCAGAATTTCTTTAGCTGGTGATTGAATGGGGATGCAAACAGGTCTATTTCTGGTAATCCCCATTCCCTTGTGATGGCTTTGAAGATGTCCGGATGAAGCATCCATTCGTGGGCATCTGTGGTTGTTCTGCTTAATATGTCTGCTAGAATGTTTTCTTTTCCCGGTACAAAAATTGCTTGTAACTGAATGTTGTAGCTCAGGGCCACATCCCATAGGTCCAGTGCCAGCCGGCATAGAGGATATGAATGGGTGCCTCCCTGTTTGTTGATGTACCACATAACTGTGGTGTTGTCTGTCTTTATCATCAACTGACCTTCTTGGAGAAATGGTCTGAATGACTGGATTGCCAATTTTACTGCCAGCATTTCTTTTAGATTTATGTGTAGGCGTAGCTGGTCCTGAGTCCATAAGCCTTGTATGCACTTGCCCTGCATGTGTGCCCCCCAACCGAGGTCTGAGGCATCTGTCGTGATTGTTTGGCTTGGTTGGCTGTTGCAGAAGGGCAATCCTGTGTTTGATTGGCAGGCCTGAGCCCACCATAGGAACTCTTGTTTCAGGCATGGGATTATTGGGATTTTGGTTTCTAGGCTGTGCTTGTGTTGGGACCACAAATTCCTTAGGTACCACTGTAGCTTTCTCATATGCAGTCTGGCATGAGGGACCAGAATTATGCAGGATGCCAGGAAGCCTAGAGCTTGCAGTACTTTTCTTGCAGTTAGGTGGTTCTGCTTTGTTAATGCCAAGAAGTAGAGAGGTAGTTGCTCTTTCTTTTCTGCAGTTAGGAATGCCATTTGTTTTGATGTGTCCAGCTCTGCACCCAGAAAGGTTATTCTTTGGGATGGAATCAGCCTTGACTTTTTTATATTGACTGTATATCCCAAGGCTTGCAGCAGGTAAATGACTCTTTGTAAGTCTTCTGCTAGCTTGCTTTTGTTGTCCGCTTGAATCAGGCAGTCGTCCAGGTAGGGATAAATTTGGATTCCCTGAAGTCTGCAATGAGCAATTACTGATGCCAGGCATTTCGTGAACACTCTGGGCGCAGTAGATAAGCCAAAGGGCAATGCTGAAAATTGACAATGCTCTGATCCTGCAAGAAATCTGAGGTATCTTCTGCAAATTGGTCTTATGGGGACGTGCAGGTATGCCTCCTTGAGATCTAGAGTTACCAGCCAAGACTCCTTGCCCAGCATGGGAAGAAGCTACTGTAGGGTCAGCATTTTGAATTTTGGAACAATAAGGAATGTGTTTAAAGCGGACAGGTCTAGAATGGGTCTCCATTTGTTTTCTTTTCTTGGTACCAGGAAGAGTCTGGAGTAAAATCCCTTTCCTTGCTCCATAGATGGTACCTTTTCCACAGCTCTCATTCTTAATAGCTGAGATATTTGTTTTAGAGCTTCTGTCCTTTGAGTAGGTGGTAGGTTTGGCATTCCTCTCTTCCCTGGTAGAGTATGGAAATGGAACCTGTAGCCTTGGTCTATAGTTTGCAAAATCCATTTTTCCCTTGTGATGCAATGCCAGTTTTTTGAGAATAAGGTTAATTTTCCGCCCAAGGATGCTTCTAGTTGTTCCCTGGTAGGTGGTGCCACTGTCAAGTCACTGTGATTGAGTTGTCGTAGAGGTGGTGGCTGCGTCCGTGTCTCGCTGGTTGTTACCTTGCCATTGGCGTCCCCTGTAGGCACCCCTGGATTGGTTTCTGCCTCTTGAACGCCTAGTCCTGCCCCTCTGAGGCTTAGAGGAGTTCGGAAAGGACCAATTCTTGGAGGGCCAGTTCCTGCTAAACCTTGGAGGTTGAACCTGTAAGAAATCTTTCACCGTTTGTACAGATTTCACCTTCTCTTCCATCTTTTTTAGCACCTGCTGAGCAGGGGAACCAAATAAATTGACCTTGTCCATGGGTGCATCCAAAAGCTTTGATTTGACATGGTCTGGTAATGCCTGTTCTTTCAACCATGCATGTCTCCTGATAACTGTGCCAGACATGGCGGATCTAAAGGAAGCCTCCAGTGCATCATAGCCACATTTTAAAGAATGGTTACTAACCTGCTGTATGTTATGTACCATTTCCTGAACATATTTTTTATCTAAAGATTCCTCAGAGGAAAGCTTTTTAGTTAACTGGTCAAGCATAAACTCCTGATATTGAATCATATGAAATTGGCAGTTTAAAGCCCTAGCTGACAAGGTAGCAGAAGTGTAAACTTTTTTACCCCATCTCTCTAAGGACCTGGATTCCCTTTCAGAGGGAGGGGTTTTAGTAGAAGTAGCAGCTACAGCTTTAGGGCCCTGGGCGATGGTCTCTGGATCTGCAAAAGGAGCCTTGTATAAATGGTGATGAGTGTCCGGGACCCTGTAGAACCTATCGGGCTTAGCAGGAGCCGGAGGTAATGAATCAGGAGCAGTGCAAGCATCATTAAATGCATCATCTACAACAGAAAGAACTGGAGGTATAGCTAAAGGCCTATGTTGTGGCAAATGTAGAAAGGTTCTAAGCCTTTTTCTGGAGTCTGAGAAATCTTGGCCCTGCCACTGAAATTGTTCCCTCATAGCATGCAAGGTTTCCCCAAAGGAAAATTCCTCAGGTGGAGAGGCTGAAGGAATGGACTCTTCAGCATCAGAGTCTTCGTAAGGAGAATAAGAAGCCTCAGGAAGGTCTGTATGTTCTGATTCATCAGAGGAACCATCAGTGGATACTGGTTCAGGGGGCTCTGCTCTAGGTCTCTTTTCTGGAGGAGGGAGCGAGGACCTGTCTGGATGAGGCTGGGATCCACAAATTAAGGAAATTAAATCCTCAGCCAAAGATAGCATATGAGAGCTAGTGCTGGGCCTGTGTGAGGGGGGTTTGGCAGGCACAGTTTTGGAAGCTTTGGCTGCTTTAGCCCTGGCAAAGGCCTTGATAGACATGGCTGCAGGAGGCCTAGCAGCTCCACGTGCAGGGGTTGAAATATCCAGGGGAATTGTGTCTGATAATTCCTGAGAAACCACAACAGAAGGCTGGATTTCAGAAGCAGATTCTACCAGGTTAGAGGAGGCCTCGGTAGAAGGCATGGTTTCGGCTGGAGAAAGAACTGCTTGCTCGGTTTCGCCGAAACCGAGACACTCGCGGTTTGCTTAATCGCGGTTTCGGCCGAGACCGCGGACCGCGAGTGTTGGTCCTTTTCTTTTCGTTTTTTTGGAAATTTGCGTAGTCGGAGGATCCAACGGCATAATATAGGCAAAATCAGAGCCGAAAATTTGTTCAGCAAACTCCGACCGACGCCTAAGCGTCCGTCGGTTAAAAGAAGCGCAGGCTAGACAAGCTGCTACGTCGTGGTCTGGGCCTAAACAATGTATACAGTAGGAGTGGAAATCTTTATGAGGTATTTGTTTCCCACAAGATAAACAGTTATTCACTTTCTCTGACATCGGCTGAGGCAAGAAAGGGTCCCCAACGGGGTACTTAGCTTTTTAGAAGTCTTCGAAGTAGTATTCGGTAGTAGTAATCTCTGGATCTGACCGACCGGCACTTGCGAACAGCTTCTGCTTCGGGCGCCACGCGGCAAAAAAGACTGGGGAAAATGGCGTCGGCTGATGCCTTTATACCCGAATAACTGCAGCTATGACGTCGGGTGAAGTGCGACACCAGCCGAGGCCAGACCCAGACTTTGGAATCCGGCCGATCGAAGGGCTGCCTGACGACAGGACAACCCATTTGTAAGGACTGCAGATGCATCCTTGAAGGACATCTGGCAGTTTAAAGCCCTAATTGACAAGGTTGCAGAAGTGTAAACCTTCTTACCCCATCTATCCAGTGCCCTGGAGTCTCTATCAGAAGGGGTAGTATTTTTAGCAGTAGAAGCCTTAATGCCCTTGGGGCCCCTGTGAAATAGTCTCTGGATCCGCAATAGGATTTTTAAAAAGGAACTTGTGCGACTCGGGGACCCTGTAGTATTTGTCAGGTTTTCTGGGAGAAGGAGGCAAGGAATCAGGGTCCAAACTAGATTCTGAAAAAGCATCATCAACCATGTCTAGTACAGAGGGAATAGCTAAAGGGCTATGCTGAGGTAGGAGTAAGAAATCCCTAAGCCTCTTTTTTGAATCAGAAAAATCCTGGCTTTCCCAGTGGAAATGCTCCCTTAGAGTATGCAAGGTTTCCCCAAAAGAAAAATCCTCTGGAGGGGAAGCAGAGGGAATGGAGTCTTATGCATCAGAATCCTCATAAGTAGATAAGGGAAAATTCAGATCATCAGAAGAATCAGAAAAAACAGAATCCTGGTCAGAAGATTCATAACAACTTCAGTCCTAGGCCTCTTAGAAAGGGGGGGGGGGGGTTGGCTACCCCTGATTACAGTTATTAAATCTTCAGCCATTCTTATCATTTGTTTTTTAGGCATAGAGGCCTGAGCGTCGGTTTTTTAGGCATGGTTCGAGATTTAGGGCTAAGTGAAGAAGGAGGCGTCGGTTTAATATGCAAGTCCATAGGTCTGAATACACCCTCAGAAGCTAGTGCCTGCACAGCGGCTTCGGACCCATCCAAGGTAGAGACATACGTGGGTTCCATAGTCGAAGCATCTCGCGGCATACCAGACTCCGAATGGGTCTCAGTAGAGGCCTGTGAATCAGAAATAGCGGGCATCAGAGGCTGCAAAAGCGCCTTACTGAGTACGGGCGACTGGCTTAGGAGAAGCGTCGTCGGCAGTTATGGACCTCGGCGGCCTGTCTCTGTCCTTATCTTTGCATTTTTTTGGAATCCCGGTAGTCCGATGGCTAACTGACGACATTTCTGGATAATTAAACCGAGAACCGAAATATTTAGAGGTGAAAATAAACCGACGACGGATAGTGTGCTGATGAAATAAAGCACAAAACTGACAGCAAGGTATGTCGTAGTCAGGGCCTAGGCAAGGAATACAGTACGAATTAAATTCTTTATGAGGTAGCTGCTTTCCACAAGTAATGCAATTATTAACTTTTACTGACATCTGTAAGGAGCAAGAAAAGGTCTCCCCAATGGGGTACTTAGCTTTAGTTGAAGACTCTGGTTCCAAAACTCAAAAACGAAAATTTCAGGAGTTGGCCGACCGGCACTTGCGAACTGCTTCTGCTTCGGGCACCGCACGGCAAGAAAGACTGATGTAATGGCGTCGGCTGCATGTTTTATACCCCTGATGACCTGACGTCATGGAAGAAGGGACAGCAACTGACGCAGGACCCAAGTCTTTGTTAATCAGGCCGACTGAGGGCTACCTGCAAGCAGATAACCCAAATGCAATGACTGCAACAGTGAAACACGAAGAACATCAGAACTGACAAAGGGATGTACACAGGTAAGCCACAATTACATTTCAGATAAACCAAGGTATAGAAAGGCAGTGCACTTTTTTAAACATCATTACTAAATCATCATATTTTAAATTGCAAGATGGGTTCAGATACAGTAGTGGAAATCAAAACAAACAAAACGTCCCCAAAATCATCTTTGTGAATCATACATATAGGTTTTCTTTTTAACAATTTTTATTCTTTTCAACATTACATACTTACTCAGTTCCTGCCTTCCCTTAAACCTCAATCCTCCTCCTCAGCATTATTCTACATATATCGTTCCCACAAATTCCATCTATTTCTGTGAAATGTGCTTCTTCCCTTTCCTAAAGATCCCAGCTCAAGTTCTTTTATCTCCTTTTACAATATTCAAAACATATGGTAACAGTTGATATAAGTATTAATTTCCACTTCCCAGTAATTCCTTTTTTGGCAACCCCACAGCGTTAAACCTAAAATGGCCTTATGAAGCTTAGGCAATTCAGATCCTATACCCCACCTCAAAAGGATCACTGCCTTAGTACTACCATTTGTTCCAACAATTCTGTCAAAAGAACTCTAAATGGAATTTTTAAAATATGACAGCTCATTATATCCCCCCCCAAAAAAAATGTTCCCAATTGTCTTTCTCTCTTCCCTATTATACCTCCAACTTTTGTTACCTACCTGAGGAAAAATCTTTGGAAGTTTGCAAACATTTCTGCACAAGAATCCTAAACCTTCTGGACTTTGTAGCATACCTGGAAGCCCAACATAAGTCCCCCATTATTCCTTTGTAAACTGCCTTTCTATTCTTCTTTTCCAATAGTTTTGAATATCCTCTGATTGTTTTTATAGTTACATAAGCCCTACTAATTATCCCTTTTCAGTAACATCTCTTTTAGACTCAGATAAAAAGTTTACCAAAGCTAGTCTTTTACTTAGGACTCCTTTTACTTAGGACTCCACTGTCCCTTTCTATTTTCCTATACTGTTATCCATCCCACATAGGCAATCTTTAATATGCAGTCCAATCTCCTCTTTAGCCTCATGTTAGTCTATTATCTTTCCCTTCTGAGTTCCTTCGCTAACTGCAGCCATTAAATTCCTTCCCTCCTCTTGCTTATTTTTGATACTCCAATTTGCAGACACCACTATGGGAAACTTTTCCTTTCTCATGTCCTGTGCTGGATTTCTTCTTAGAATGTTTTGTGCTACGTTATGAATGTAACATTCTGTATAATTGTACCTACGTCTTAGGGTCTTGCATTCAAAACCCAAGTTTCTCTATCTCTTGGCCTCCACTCCCCAGTTCATCATCCCGTTGCACACTAAGTTAAAACAATCTCCTTGTATTATGTGCATGAGCCTTAAACGAGTAGCTTTAAAGTACCTAATCAAATCGGGTAACCTTAAACCACCTTGTTTAATGGAAAGAATCAACATATCCGACTTAACTCTTGCCCTCTTCCCCTTTCAAATAAGTTAAACTCTTTACTGTCACCTACAACTTATCTACTGTTTGAAGAACATACATCAGAACAGAATATAGACTCAAGGGACTGGAAAGTTGTTCTGCAGTACTGTTGCCACAACCTGGCAAATAAGAGTAGTAAGCAGCATCTTGTTTCCTCAAAAAGAAAAGTTCCAATAAAGGAAAGGAAAGGCACATAATAAAGGAACACTATTTATTCTTTTAAGAATATGTGAGCACAGACATTCATAATAACAAATTACCTCTTCTGATTCAAGGAGAAACTCAGCAAACTGGCAGCCCACCACTGTTAAAAGTTTGGCCTTCGGATGATCCAGATCCACACCACAATACAATCTGCTACTTGGTTTATAGAAATACAGCAGTCGTCGAGTAAATCTAATAAAGGGAGTGAAAAATTCAGTTATGTAGACCACATAATCGTCAATTTCTGCATATTTTTCTGCCACTCAAACATTCTTTATTTTCCAAAATAAACTAAACATTAAATTCAGTACTCTACGCTACTACATCTCTATTTACCTATCCTCTGTGAACCAAATATTAACTACGAATCAATCTTCACATTTATAAAATTATGACTACTGCTTTTATGTGAAAAAAAAAGCATAATCATGGAAATGAAAGAAATGCTTGTACAATAAAAAGAAGTTATGTACTCACCATATCGTTCCATGTGAGTTGTTTATCTCGTCTTTCTTCTCACTGATGGGTTCGGAGCCGATCCTAGACTCCGACACGGCCTATAGCAAAGCTCAAGGTTTGCCAGTAGCTAGAGACCAAGCCCCTTATTCCATGATGCACTGCTGGAATTACCTCAGATCTTGTTTGCTGCGTGTATATATACCCCTGTAAGGACAGCACTCCCCAAGAAGGAAGAAGTATTGAACAACCAGGATGATACTAGCCTCTTGGTCAACTGTCAGCCAGGAAGGGGATGGAGGGAGGGATGTGAGAATAAAGGCAAGATAAACAACTCACATGGAACATTATGGTGAGTACATAACTTCTTTATGTGAAGTTGTTAAATCTCGCCGCTTATCCGCACTGATGGGTAGCGTGCCTAGCACCCGTAATCCTGGGTGGCTCACGGAAGTACATTTTTCAGGACTGTGGAACCAAAAGAAGACCTGTCCCTGGAAGCTTTATAAATGATAAAGGTATGAGGTATGAGGCTTAGACCAAGTGGCTGGAGCACAGATGTTTTCAAGGTGCAATTTAACTTGAAAAGCAGAAGACGTAGAAACGGCTCTGGTTGAATGAGCCTTTGCTTTGTGTGGCAAAGGTATGTTAGCATTTGCATGAACAAATTAGATACAATCCGATAACCATTTTGAAAGGGTTGTCTTAGCCACTGGTGTACCTTTTCTGGCCTCCGAAAAGGGTAAGAAGAGTTGATCTGACTTTATAATATCCTTAGTTCTATCAAGATAAAATCTGACCTGTCTATGTACGTCATGTTTGTGCAGCATGTATTCCAATTTGTTGGAATGGTTGGGAAAAAGACTGGCAACTCAATGACCTGATTGATATTCGACTCTGAACAGACTTTAGGCAAAAAGGAGGGATTTGTTCTGAGAGATACTCTATCAGCATGGAAAATCATGTAAGGAGGTCTGATAGATAATGCTTGAAGTTCTGACACTCTGCGGGCAGAAGTAATGGCCACTAGAAAAATAGTTTTCCAGGACAAAAATTTGAGATCACAAGATGATGCTGGTTCGAAGGGGGGAAGAATTATCTGAGACCGCATAAAATTCAAATTCCAGGGAGAATAAGGGATTTTGACAGGAGGTCTCATGTGAAAAACACCTTTAAGAAAAACCTTAGATAACTTATCAGCCATAACATATAACCCATCAAATCCAAGGTGGAAATTTGATATGGCGGCTAACTGAACCCGAACTGTGGCAGCTGCTGCTCCTTCCTTAAAAATCGTCAAAAAGTCTAAAATGGACGACAGAGGAGCTCAAAAAGGGTCAATTATTTGTATACTGGCACAAACTGAGAACCTTTTCCACTTACTGCGATATACTTTTCTGGTGGATGGCTTATGAGAAGACAATAGAATTGGTCTTGTGTCATCTGAGAGTGAATGAAGCATGGCTATTTGGGGAAGTGGATCAGCCAAGCAGTCAGCTTTAGAGACTGCAATGAAGGATGGAGGTTCCCTGACGATTGTGTGAAGAGGTCTGGAACTGGGTCCAGCATCCATGGATCCTCCAGCAGATGATGGTGAAGGAAAGGGAATCAAATCTGTCGAGGCCAGTGGGGGGCTATGAGGATAACAGTCCTTCCCAGCGATTTTGCTTTCTGTAAAAACCTGGGTATCAATGGAGTAGGTGGGAATGCATATAGGAGACCCGGAAACCAATCGTGTACGAGTGCTTCGCTCGGGGGATGTCCTGGAGGTGGTATCAGGGAAAAGTAGCTTCTGCATTTGATATTGATGTGACTGGCAAAGAGGTCACAGCAAGGCTGGCCCCATTTGCGGAAAATCAAGTCTGCAACGTGTTTGCTGAGAGACCACTCCTGAGGCAACAGGATAGCCCTGCTCAGCTTGTCCGCTATCACATTGGATTTCCCCGAGATGTGCATTGCTAACAGAAAACGCTGGGATGACACAGCCCATTGCCATACCCTGAGGGTTTCTTGACAAAGGGGGTAAGACTTGGTTCCGCCCTGTTTGTTCAAGTACCAGACCACTTACATGTTGTCTGTCTGAATTTCAATTGTCTCTAGAGGAAGAAAGTCCTGGAAGTACTGCAATGCCAGAAGTACTGCTCTCAACTCCAGAACATTGATATGCAGATGTGACTCTTGATCTGTCCATGTGCCTTGAGCAGTCTTTCTCCACGTGTGTCCTGAAAGGCTCATTGTGCTTAACGGAATCACATTTTTCCACCCTTAATATCCTTGGGATAGGGCCAAGTAGGGGTAGAAAAATGGACCCTAATGGCAGACAGAGTGTCTTGCCTTCCTGTTCACACCTGGATAGAGTTTCCTTCACTTTGGGCCCAAATAGGGATGAGCCATCAAATGGGGTGTTGATAAAGGAAGACTTGAAAAGCTCTGCAAAGGAACAGAGATGCATCCAGGCTTGTCTATGCAGAGCAATGCCTGAACTAGCGGCTCTACTAGCACCATCAGCTGCATAAGATATGAGGTGCATGGACAAGTTCACAATCGAGTTTAGGGTAGTGAGCTGTGTGCTAACTTTGTCGGCAACCCCTGCAGCTACCGTACCCTGGAGAGCATCTCCTAGCTCTTTCAGGAGATCTCTTTGTAGTCTTGTAAAATGGGTTAAATAGTTCAGTGATCACAGGGAAAAAGTCGCTGAACTAAACATGCACTTCCCATATCTATCCATGATCCTAGAATCTCTGTTAGGAGGATGGATAGATGAGAACATCTCAGACGTTTCCTTTTTGGTGGCTGCAGCCACCACCATGGCATCAACAGGCAATCCCTTGGTCAAAAAGGCTTTGTCCACTGAGGCAGAGATGAACTTATTTGGCTTCTGATGCTCAGATTCCAAGGCCTCCGGAGACTCCCATGCCTTACGAGAGATCAGCTCCATGAGCTCATCATAAAGCGGATACACCCAAGAAGTGGAAGGTTGAGACCCGAAAGCCTTCAAGAGCACTGACTCGACTTCAGTAGGGCTTCTGGACTGCCAACCGCCCCTCTGATTAAGGATCTCTAATATCTCCGCAAAGGAGATATCCTCAGAGGGGGATCGAGGGGACCCTTCTGACTTATCCAAGTCAGTGTCAGATGTCAAAGACTCCTGTGGGGAGTCCAAATGCCTCCTCTTGCACAGTCTCTTCCTGGATACCTCCTCAGTGGAGGGATCTGGGGAGGTCTCAGAAGAGCAGGGGGGCACCCTATTGGGCTACATGAGGCTCAGGGTCTCTACGCTTGGTTGGACAGGTAGAAGCAAGAGCGGACCCAGGTGCTTGAGGGGAGGAGGAAGCCAGACCTGATGCTGATGATGTCTTTGGAGACAGGACTCTCCTCATGGCATCGAATGCACCATGGCTCCGACGAGAAGGGGTAGACGGCTCCAAAGGGACCGTTCGATCCTCCCGCACCGAGGCCATGGGCTCTGAGCCCAAGGTAGGAGCTGAGCTCATCTGAGCCGAAGCCCTGAGAGGAAGAGTCGGCACCAACAAATTGGTATGACTATCTTCCCTGGATCCGACAGGAGAGTGTCGGCTCCTAGAGTCCCCGGTCGGCACCGAGGACGTTCGAGTAGATGGAACCGATAACACCAGTGCAGGTCTCGGCTCCACAGGTTCAACAACTATCAGGTCGGGCTCCTTCGGCTCTGGAAGTCCAGTACGGCTCGGAGGAGGAGTAGTCAAGTCCGGGTTAATGGTCTTCGGCTCCAACAACAATTTAGCAAGGCCTGGTGCCCATAGAAGCTTCTGCACTAGCTGGTCCATATCCATATCTGAGAGGCTGATAGAAGACTTTGAGGAGTGCACCGCAGGTGCTGATTGGAGCAGAGGAGATGAGGGAATCTCAGAGACCGGCTCCAAAACTGAGTTGGCTCCGAAGAGAAGGGACACTCTGCTCAGAGGACAGTGGAACTGATGACCCTACACCCTCCATTTTTTTAGTCTTTTTCGCAGCTTTCTAGTCACCTGAGGACTTGGAAGATTTTTAAGGATCTACTAGCACCATCCTGGTCACCCGGCGCTTTGGAGAAAGGGTGCTGAAGTAAACCCCTGTCTACTAATCTTCTCCTTCTCTCCAAAAGTACCCTGGAGGAGAATGAGTGACATATACTGCAAGAGTCTTGGAGGTGTTTAGCCCCCAGACAATAAACACACTGAACATGCCCGTCAGTGACAGACATTTTTTGTCCACAATCCGGACATTTCTTGAAGCCAGATTTTGGATGAGGCTTCTCTGTCTCGTCAGACATTTCTCTATCAGATTAAACAATTTTAAAGAATTAAACAACACACTTAGAATTTTCTACCAAAGTACACCTAAGGTTAAATACAAGGCCAACTATTAGGGCCAACACTATAGAAAAACAGAAGCCAACACAGGGCACTATTCTAAAACCAAGGCTAAGTCTAAAACTCTATAGATTATATATATATATATATATATATATATATATATATATATATATATATACACACTATCCTATGAAAAGTGAAAAAAAGTGTTTAAACTTGCAAACAGAAGAATCTATTGATTAATAATGGTCCAAGCTATCTGGAATACCGAGATCTGTGCCGCGGCAAACTAGATCTGGGGTAATTCCAGCAGTGCATCATGGGATAAGGGGCTTGGTCTCGAGCTACTGGCAAACCTTGAGCTTTGCTATAGGCCATGTCAGAGCCGTGGATCGGCTCCGAACCCATCAGTGAGAATAAACGGCGAGATTTAACAACTTCACATTGTATACTATATTGTTTATTATTGTATATTACACTTCTTATTTTTAAACATCCTTATTAAAAATGAGAGTTTTTCAAAAGTGATACAGGTACACATACAGTAACAGACAAAAAAAAAAATCATAACAACTTGTTTTCATTCACTCCATTACGTAAATTGCACAATTCCTGCCCTCCCTTAAATTTCAGTCCTCCTGCTGAATACTGTTCTTCATCTATTGTTCCCACAAATATGAATTCTCTGTAAGCTGCACCTACCCCTTTTTAAAGATCCTGCTTTCAGGTTATTTAACTCCTTTACATTATTCAGTACTTCAACTACAGCTGGTTTACATTTTGATTTCCACTTTCTAGTAATTGCTTTTTTGCAGCCAACTGTATTAAACTTAGCAATGCATTACTATGTCTGTGCAATTCAGATCTTGTATCCCAACTCAAAACAATCATTTTCTGGCCCACCTGACACATCCTCAATACTGCACATCAGGTTCCAATCACCACCCATAAATGATACTACCTTCTGAAATCAGATTATATCTCCTGAAAATCTCTTAAGCTTTTTAAACAAACAGTTTTTGGTAGAATGTAAATACATCAAGTGTAATCACCCTCACTGCCAATAATCCCTTACACTACCACAACCGTACCATTATTATGTTTTTCCTATTCTATCACTAGTAGACTCTTCTCTTGTGATCAATATTACTGAACTTTTTCTGATAGTCTGAGTGTTCACCCTGAAATCTGTTCTGTCAAATCCACACTCTCATTTCTATCCAGACTTGTCTCTTGCAACATTTGTATATACACACTACACCTCTTAATAAAATTCAACGTTCTTGGCTTTTTTCCTATACCTGGAAGGTCATATAAATTTCGGGTCTATATTAAATCAGCAAACGCTTAAAAAACGAATGCTGATTTATCAACCCCATGTAAGCTAAAGCTTACAATTCCGAACACTTAGAACAGCGATTTTTTTTCCCTAGAAAAAAAAATCTCTGTTCCAAAAAAAAAAAAAATGTAAAATATTACATAAAGTGGGAGGCTCCCCCCACAAGCCCCTACTTAAATATATAAACTCCGAGATTGCACTACAGTGACGAAAACGGCAAAATAAAGGCGGCCAAGTGATTTCTTTCCCAGGGAAAGAATTTGCATATATGCTGTTTCGGTATTTTGCCATTTTGCGCTTTCAAGTTCGATCAGGACGCATTCGAAAGAATGCGCCTTAGATCATATAATAGGGAACCTAAATTTCATAAAATGCACAGCCATTATGATTGAAGGCTACTACTCCTACCTATCTTACACGACAGTGCTTTTTACTGTATATTTCCAACTTTTAGCTTTTATGTAAACAATAATGTTTGGGCAGGCTGCTTTTTTATGTAGTTGTTTCTTTATTCTCTGTCTGAAGCTATGTCACATTTTCAAGATTTTTTTTCATTGAAGTAAAACAGATTTTCAGACTCCCATCCCCTTTTGACTTGGAACCAGCAGACTAAGTCAGGTACATGTTCAAAAAATGTTTACCCTCCCCCACCAAATGGGAGCAACTGCCCCAAATGATGGCTGCACCTACAGGTATTATTTAATCTAAAATTAAAGTTACCCATTCTGAAGTCCAAGTTACAGCATGTATTCCCACTTTAACTAATTATCTGTTCTTATCTCTAACCACTCCGAAATGTAAAAAAAAAAAAAAAAAAAAAAAAAAACAACCTGCATGCTTTCCGTAAGCATTCTCTTTCAGTGATAAGAAAAATGTGGACTGGCTATCGGTAAATAAACTAAAGTGTGTACTGTTATATTAAAAGCATTAAAGTATAAACAATGCTGGGGAGGCAAAGTACAGTTGTGTACACTTACCATAAATGTAGATGTTCGAGTGTATTCACTGTTGCAGTCATTACATTTGGGTTATCTGCTTGCAGTAGCCCTCAGTCGGCCTGATTAACAAAGTCTTGGGTCCTACGTCGGTTGCTGTCTCTTCTTCCGTAACGTCAGGTCATCAGGGGTATAAAACATGCAGCAGACACATCATCAGGTTTTCTTGCCCCAGATGTCAGGTGACCCCCCCCCCCAATGGGAAGTAATTAAATCTATAAATATACAAGGTTATACTTCCAACAAAAAAAGCAAACACACCAAAAAGCTTTTAAGCATTGTAAAGGAGAGAAGAGGTATAGCCAAAAGAAATCAGGGGGCTGAAGGGAGGGTAACCAGGACTGCAACAGTGAATACACTCGAACATCTACATTTATGGTAAGTGTACACAACTGTACTATGTTCTTCATGTTTCACTGTTGCAGTCATTACATTTGGGTAGATTCCCAAAGCTAAGGATGGGAGGAGGAATTTAGATAGCATTAGGACCAGCTATAAGGCCCTGTAAAATTGCAGTGGCAAAGCCAGCTCTAGATTTAGGGAAAATTTGCAAATGGTAATGCTTGGTGAAAGTATGTACAGAACTCCAGGTAGCAGCTTCTAGGTCCCTGGTAGGTATGCCTCTGAGAAAGGCTGTAGAGCTAGATGCAGCCCTGGTTGAGTGGGGTCTGATCCCCTGTGGGATAGGTTTTCCATGGTGCTTACAGCAGAAATGAATGTAATGGCCTATCCATTTGGAGATGGTTTGCTTTGAAATAGCCTTCTCCTCTGTCCCTGCAGCAAATGCCACCAGCTGTTGTTCAGATTTCCTTTGAGGTTTAGTCCTGCCCAAGTAGAATCTAAGTTGTCGGTGCACATCTAAGGTGTGCAGTATCCATTACCCTTTGTTCTGTGGATTAGGAAAGAAGGTTGGCAAATGAATGGGCTGATTAAAGGCCACACTGGATACCACCTTTGGCATGAAACAGGGATTGGTCCTGAGGGACACCCTGTCCGCATGAGAGATGATGAAAGGCTCCACTGCTATAAGGGCCTGTAATTCAGATACGCTGAAGTGATGGCTAAAAGGAAAGCTGTTTTTGAAGAAAGGAATTTTAAATCTGCAGTAGCAGCTGGCTCGAAAGGAGGAAGGGTGAGTTTCTCCAATACAAAATTAAGGTCCCAAGCTGGAGTTGGAGCTCTCCTGGGTGGTCTTAAATGTTTTGTTCCCTCTGAAAAACTGCTTGAGCAGTGGATGAGAGAAGAGGGGAGGTTCTGTATTATAATGAGCTGAAATGACTGAGACATGAATTTTTATTGAGGAAAAAGACAGGCCCTTGTGAAGCATCTCAGTTAAGTATTGTAAAATCTGAGGTAAATTGGGAACTGCTGTGCTCATCCCATGAGACTGATTCCAGGCATAGAATCTTTTCCATTTTTCAGCATAAGATTTTCTAGTACCAGGCCACCTTGCCTCTAAAATGACATCCATCACTGGTTTACTGAGGGAGGGTAAAGGAGAGCTTAGGTAATTAGCCAAGCTCAATCACTGAGATGTAAGTGAACAACACAAAAGTACAGTATTGTACCTACCAAAAATGTAGATGTTCGAGTGCTAATACAGCTGCAGTAATCACAGATGGGTTCTCTGCCGTAAGGCGGGTCCTCGGTCGGACGAATTCCAAAGTCTAGGTCCGGCGTCGGTTGTTGTCGCTTTCTTTCCTGAGGTCAGTGAGGCAGGGGTATATAAGACACAGCCGACGCCATTTTCTTCAGTCTTTCTTGCCCCAGATGTCAGGTGCAGCCAGAAGGAAGGCAATACATAAATTATATTTATATACATGCAATGCAATATAATCAAAAACCAGTAGTTGCAAACAAATATACCATAGAAGGATAACCCAATCAGGTTGTATGAAGAGGGGTTAGACCCTAGGCCTTTATCAAGAGGGGAAGGAGGGAGGGAAAACTGTACTGCAGCTGTATTAGCACTCGAACATCTACATTTATGGTAGGTACAAAACTGTACTATGTTCATCGTGCATACAGCTGCAGTAATCACAGATGGGTAGAATCCCAAAGCTACGCACAGGGTGGTAGGCACTAGGTGGAACTGGGATGAGCCAGAATGCCCTGCAACACAGCAGTGGCAAAGCCTGCTCTAGTTTGGAATATAAAGGCAGGTGGTAGTGTTTTGTGAAGATATGCACAGAACTCCAAGTGGCTGCCTCCAAAATATCTTTGGTAGGAACTCCTCTGAGGAAGGCTGTAGAGGTAGCTGTGGCCCTGGTGGAGTGGGATCTGATGCCTGTAGGGACAGATTTTCCATGATAGGAGTAACAAAACCATATGCAGTGGCCTATCCATTTTGAAATTGTCTGTTTGGTAACTGGCTTCCCTTGAGCTCCTACAGCATAGGACACAAAAAGTTGTTCTGATTTCCTGAAGGGCTTTGTTCTGTCCAAATAATAACGTAGCTGTCTATGGATGTCTAAGGAGTGTAGCAGCCTTTCCCCTTTGTTTTGAGGATTGGGGTAAAAGGTAGGCAAGTGTATGGCTTGATTTAAAGCTACCCTGGATACCACTTTAGGCATAAATGACGGGTTGGTTCAAGGGAAACCCTGTCCTGATGGAAGATGAGAAAGGGCTGCACAGCCATGAGGGCTTGTAGTTCCGAAACCCTACGAGCTGAGGTAATGGCCAGAAGGAAAGCGGTTTTCCAGGACAAATATTGCAAATCTGTTGAGGCAGCTGGTTCAAAGGGAGGCAATGTTAATTTTTCTAGAATGTAATTAAGATCCCAGGCTGGTATTGGTTGTTTCCTTGGTGGTCTTATATTCTTAGCCCCTCTGAGGAACTGTCTTAAGAGTGGGTGTGAGAATAACGGTGGATCCGTGTTGAATTCTGCAGAAATGGCTGAGGCATGGATTTTTATGGAGGAAAATGAAAGTCCACTGTTCAGCAGCTCAGCTAGATACTGTAATACCGGAGGCAAATTCAGTTTTCTAGGGTCCTGGCCTTTTTTCTCATTCCAAGAGCAAAACCGTTTCCATTTTGCGGAGTAAGCCTTTCTAGTAGATGGCCTTCTGGCCTCCAAAATGACATCCTGCACCTCTTTGGAGAGTAGGGTCTGTTGTGGTGTTAAGGAATTTTCCATGCAGCGAGATTGAGTGTTTTCAGCTGACTGTGAAGAGTTTTGTAGCTGTGCTGAGTCAGCAGAAGAGGCATTAGAGGTAGGGACCAGGGAGGAGTATGTGTTAGGCTCCTCAGGAGTGGGTACCAGAGTTGCCTTGGCCAGTCTGGAGCAATCAGTATCATCTTCGGTCTGTCTGCTCTTGCTTTCAAGAGCACCTTGGGCAGAAGAGGCAGAGGTGGGAAAGCGTAAACTGTCCATGCTGTCCAACTGAATGAAAGGGCGTCCACTCTCCAGACCTTTGGATGAAAGGTCCTTGAACAAAACTTTTCCAATTGATGATTCCTGTGGGAGGCGAAGAGATCTATGTCTGGCCTCCCCCACGCTTGGATTATCTTTGTAAACACTTGAGGATGCAACTTCCATTCGTGTGGATCTGTCATATTTCTGCTTAGATTGTCTGCCAGCGTGTTTTCCAAACCTGGCAAGTACTGTGCTTGAAGTTCGATTTGCCATTCCAGAGCCAAGTTCCAAAGTGTCATGGCTAGTCTGCACAGGGGGTATGAATGTGTTCCTCCTTGTTTGTTTATGTACAACATCACTGTGGTGTTGTCTGTTCTTATCAATAATTGTCCTGGATGCAGGAGGTCCTTGAAAGCTGTAATTGCATTTATCACTGCTAGCATTTCTTTTTGATTGATGTGAAGGTGCTTTTCCTTTTGGGACCATTTGCCCTGAATGCACCTGTCTGTCATGTGCGCCCCCCAGGCGTAATCTGAGGCGTCTGTTGTGATGACTTGATTTGCTTGAGGCTTGCAGAATTGGAGACCTGTGTTTGTTTGACATGCTTGGGCCCACCATAGAAATTCCTTTTGCAAACATGGAATTATTGGTATTATTGTTTCCAAACTGTGGCTGTGTTGAGACCATAGGTTTTTTAGGTACCATTGAAGTTTCCTCATATGCAACTTTGAACATGGGATTAAAAGAATGCAAGATGCCATGAAGCCCAGAGCCTGCAGGATTTTCCTTGCAGTAAGCCTGGTACATTTTGCTAGTATTTTGAAGTACTGAGTTAGTTGCCCCTGTTTTTCTGGTGTAAGATAGGCCATCTGGGTGTTTGTGTCCAAGTTGGCACCCAGGAAAGTTATTTTCTGAGATGGTGTTAGCCTGGATTTCTCTTTGTTGATTGTGTATCCCAGAGAATGCAGTAACCGTGTTACATAAGCCAGATGTTCTAGAAGTATGTGCTTGCTGTCCGCTTGGATCAGGCAGTCGTCCAAATAAGGGTAAATTTGTATCCCTTGAAGTCTGCAGTAGGCAATTACTGATGCCAGGCATTTCGTGAATACTCTGGGCGCAGTAGATAAGCCAAAGGGCAATGCAGAGAATTAATAGTGGATTGAACCTGCAAGAAATCTGAGGTATCTTCTGCAGCTTTGTCTGATTGGGACATGCAGGTATGCCTCCTTGAGGTCCAATGTTACCAGCCAAAACTCCTTGCCCAGCATGGGAAGAAGCTGCTGTAATGTGAGCATCTTGAATTTTGGTACGAGTAAGAATGTGTTTAGGATGGATAAGTCCAAAATGGGTCTCCAGTAGGTTCCTTTCCTTGGTACCAGAAATAGCCTGGAATAAAAACCTTGACCTTGTTCGTGAGTAGGTACCTCTTGAATAGCTTTCATGTCTATGAGCTTTGAAATTTGTAGTTGTGCCTCTGCCCTTTGATTGTGTGGCAGGTTTGGCATGCCTCTCATTTTTGGAAGAGTGTGAAAATGAAATCTGTAGCCTCTGTTTATAACGTCCAGGATCCATTTGTCTGTTGTGACAATATGCCAATTTCTTGTAAATAATGCCAGCTTTCCTCCCAAGGGTGCTGCCAGCTGAGACTTGCTTGGCATGGAAAGGAGGAAGTCATTGGGTTTGTTTCCTGCATTGTTGTGCACTGTCTTCGCCACCTCTTGGTGCTGGAGTTTGCCATTGCCTGCCTCTATATGATCCTTGTGATTGTCCTCTGCCCCTTGTGCGCCTGTATCTACCTCTTTGGGGCTTGTCCGTGACTGGAAAGGACCAGTTTTTAGAAGGCCAATTTCTGCTAAAGCGTGGTGGTTGAACCTGTAGAAAAGCTTTGACAGTTTGCATAGCTTTGGCTTTTTCTTCCATTTTCCGTAATATCTCCTCAGCATTAGTACCAAATAGCACATCCTTTTGTAAAGGAGCATCTAGACGTTTAGCTTTCACATGATCAGGCAAGATTTGTTCCCTAAGCCAGGCATGTCTACGAATGACTGATCCTGTAACAGCAGCTCTACTTGAGGCCTCTAGGGCATCATAGCCACATTGTAAGGTGTGTTTACCCACTTGTTCTGCACTATGCATCATATCCTGCAACGCCTTCAAATCTGGTTGCTCAGATTGAGACATTTTATTTCTTAATTGTGATAACAGAAACTGCTGATATTTAAGCATATGAAACTGACAATTTAAAGCCCTCATGGCTAGGGTGGCCGAGGTATATACCTTTTTTCCCCACCTTTCTAAGGATCTTGACTCTCTTTCGGAAGGTAGTGGATTCTTAGCAGTAGAGGCCTTCATTCCCTTGGGGCCTTGAGAAATGGTTTCAGGGTCAGCATTATGGCTTTTGTAAAGAAACTGGTGAGAATTAGGAACTCTGTAGTACCTATCAGGCTTGACTGGGGCAGGAGGCAGGGGGAGGCAGGGAATCCGGATTAAGGCAAGCCTCCGAATAAACATCATCAAGTATGTCCAAGACAGGAGGTATCGCCAGAGGTCTGTGTTGAGGTAACAAAAGAAATTCCCCAAGTCTTTTCTTGGAATCAGAAAAGTCTTGGCCTTCCCAATGGAAGTGTTCCCTCAAGGTGTGCAAGGTTTCCCCAAAAGAAAAATCCTCAGGAGGAGATGCAGAAGGAATGGACTGCTCTGCATCCGAATCTTCAAAAGGGGAGTAAGAGTGTTCCTCTACATCAGAATGTTCTGAAAAAAATGGAGCCCTGATCAGAAGAGGGAGAATCTTCCTCCACTCTGGGTCTCTTGTCTGGAGGGGGTTGGGAACCCCTGATAAGAGTAATTAAATCCTCAGCCATTTTAAGCATCTGCTTTTTAGGCATGGGGCCTGGAGATGGGCCCTGTGCAACAGGCCTCTTGGGATGCCTGGCTGATTTGGACTTAGTAAAGGCCTTAATGGAAAAGGAAGATGAGGGTCTAAAGACACCATGGGTGGAAGTGGACCTGTCCACATTAGGAGGCTCAACGCTCACAGTGGCTTCGGTGGTTGTAGTCTGGGTATGGGCCGAGGTACCTGCGGTCTCGGTTACAGAAGACACCGCCAAAGAAGTGTCGTCGGTAGTCAGGGACTGCATAGGCGTCTCGCTGAGAACCGGACCACGTGTAGCCGGTTTTGGCATGGTATCGGTGGGGACCGCGGACCTCGCGTGTCGGTCCTTGTCCTTGCGTTTTTTGGACAAAATGGTAGTCTGAGTCTCCGACGACATTTTATAATCAAAGGCTTTACCAAAAAAGTGTTGGGCGAACTCCGCCCGACGCTTAATGGTGCGTTTATTGAAAGTAGTGCAAAAGCGACAGCCCGAGACGTCGTGGTCTGGGCCTAAACAAGGTATGCAGAGGGAATGGAAATCCTTATGCGGTATTTGCTTCCCACAAGAAATACAATTGTTAACTTTTTCTGACATCGGTCTGAGGCAAGAAAAGTTTCCCCAACGGGGTACTTAGCTTTAATGAAGACTTCGGTTTCCAATTTTTCGTAAATTCAGGAGCTGGCCGACCGGCACTTGCGAACTGCTTCTGCTTCGGGCACGGCGCGGCAAAAAAGACTGAAGAAAATGGCGTCGGCTGTGTCTTATATACCCCTGCCTCACTGACGTCAGGAAAGAAAGCGACAACAACTGACGCCGGACCTAGACTTTGGAATTCGGCCGACCGAGGACCCGCCTGACGGCAGAGAACCCATCTGTGATTACTGCAGCTGTATGCACGATGAACATCCAGAACCAAAGTCAAAAAGATTGCAGGAGAAATCCAAATGAGGGGGTGAGTCTGAAGGAATAAACACTTGAACATTTTTTAACAATCAACAATCAAAACCATCAGAAAATTGTTTATATTATATATATAACTGGTCGTTTCATTTTATACTATTTATAAACATATACATTTATTTATTTATATTTACATGTATCTTAAATTACTGATTGTAATTGAATGTTTAATGTTTTTTTTTTTTTTTTTTTTAAAAAGTAGATAGGGAATTTGATTGGTTTTACATTAATTGTTTTTTGTCAGACATTGGTCAAAAATTCTTAGCCACGTATATAAGTTCAGGTCTTTTAGTTCAGGGGTATTTCACATCTGATGAAGTTTGTACGAAAAGGTATTACTATTTGTCATAACATTTATGTGTTTTGGTGCTTTATACACGTGTTTTACTATTTTTGTTTGTAGTGGCAAAATAAACTGTTTATTCCTTCGGACTCGGGCCCTCATTTGGATTTCTCCTGCGAACTTTTTGACTTTGGTTCTAATTAGCCAGGCTGCTGTGTTCAGTGTTTGAAGTTGAGGGTGCAGAATCTGGTTCTCCTGCTGAGACAGCAGGGTAGGAGTCTGAGGCTGGTGCCATGGGGCCAACAGTGACATACTGCGTAAGAGGGGGTACCAGTGTTGGCGTGGCCAGTCTGGTGGAATGAGTATTGTCCTTAGTTTGTCCTGTTTTATCTTTACTAGAACTTTCGAGAGGAGAGGCAGAGGGGGAAAAGGAATAAACCGAGAGGCTTTTCCACTTGTCTGTGGGGAGTCCTTGTGCAGAATTTGTCCAATTGGTAGTTCTGAGGGGAGGCAAACTGGTCTATATCCAGGCTCCCCCATTTGTTTCTCAACATGTTGAATATCTTTGGTTCCAGTTTCCACTCGTGTGGGTCCATGAGATTTCTGCTTAGGTCGTCTGCCAGTGAATTTAGCTTGTCTGGCAGGAATTGAGCTTGTAGGTGCACTTCGTAGCTCAAGGCTGTGTTCCACAGAGCCATGGCTAGTCTGCAGAAAGAGTATGAGTGGGTTCCCCCCTGCTTGTTTATGCATCACATAACAGTGGTGTTGTCTGTCTTTACCAATAATTGTCCTGGAAGAATGTGGTCCTCGAAGGCTATCAGAGAATTTTGTACAGCTGTTTTTTGGTAGTTTTGGTGTCGTCGTGATGGCGAGCGGCATGGGGACACAATCTCAGTCACTGTTTACTTAAGATAACAACACACCGAATTCACCGGGTGCAGCTCTGGAGGCGAATGCCGTGAGTAACTTGATAGCCCTGGTTCAAGAACTAATGAGAAGGGTCGATTCTTTAACTCAGTGCCTTGATGGAAATAGCTGCATTGCAACGCATGGTGTAATTGGGAATGTATCTAGTGAATTAACTGTAAGTGAACAGTCCCGTATGCTTTCCAACATTTCAAGCGCACCATTGAGAACATTGCCTCATGAAGCAAGTATAGACAATAGTAATGCGGATCACCAGCACTCCCTTGGTGAGCAGAGACAGCTACTGAATGCATTAAACGCAGGGAGAGTTGGCTCCATACCTTCTTATGAATGTTTATTTACGGGACATTTCTTTCTTTAACAATGTGAATATTTCTGGATTAACTACTGGAGGTAATAATGAAACCAATTCCATTACTGCACAATTAAACAAAATTGACCTGAAATTGTATAAATGCCGCAAACTCCAGTTGGAAGTATCCTATTTATAAGAATGTATTTCTAAAAAATCATTCCTAAAGGTTTGCGGCAATGGCGGTACCCAGTTGGCCTTATCGATAATCATCCAGTCTCTCAGGGCTGTTCATTCTCGCTGCATCATCGTGTGAGCTGTGGTTGGCTAAATTCTCGCTAAACACGTTCAAATTAGGTATTGGAAGAGGTGGTGGATAAGCAATGCCTCTGGCATACTCATTAAGATCTCTTGAAATCTTTATCTTTTTAGTTTCGATGATTTTAACTAAACTGGCTTCAATGCTAGAAAAGATCTGTGCATATTCGAATCTGTATCTATCAAAATCAACATTACTTGTAATAGCATGCTCCAATAGCTCAAGTTCAGTTTTCAAATGATCTATTTGTACCCCATAATGTTTAATAAGAACAGTCAAAAAATCAATACCTTGCTGGTCAAATAAATGAAATAATTCATGATGGAAATCAAAATTACCGATAAGGCCAACTGGGTACCGCCATTGCCACAAACCTTTAGGTTAATACTATCAAGGAAACTCCACAAGTTGTGGCAAATTTGTGTTTCGGACTTCACAAACGGTTTTAATTTGTGATCAACGTATTTTGCACTTGCATATGTGATAGATCCCCTCCCATCCACTATTGGCCTGAATGGGAGAATACTTAAATATTTATGTAGTTTAGGGGACCCAAAGAGTGCAGGTATGATGGGTGCTGGCATTATTAAGTACTGAAGAGTGAACAAATCATTACTTCCTTCAAGGAATAAATCGTTGAGCACACTATTGATGTTTTTATAAGCACCATTCTTTTCGTTAAGACTCACCGGTTCATAAACATCAGTAACTAAGTGTGCCCCCATTCTATTCAGGTACTCAGATTGGTCCATAAATTTAATAGATGGTAATTAACTGCCTCATATGCATTTGGGAATAGTTGAGTTTTTATTCATAATTTTAAATATAATAATTTATGTGTATTTTATACATGCAATTTGAATTTAATGTTTATACACATTGATTTATTATTTATTCTTTCACTTGCAATAGGCAATTAATATCTACGACAATGATTATGAGTGTATTCAAAGCTAAAAAATTAGCACAATGATTAATTATGATCCCTAATTGATTTACTGGACTATTTGGGACCATATAAAGTTAGGTTGTGTTGTTTGGTTCTTTGTCTGAAGTTAAGAGTATTTTATCTAACTAAAGCGCTCACAAGTATTTGTAATAAACAGTGTATTTTTAGTGTCCTTGGAGCTTGCTCTTATGTCATTTTACTAGTTTCCACAAGTAATACAATTGTTAACTTTTACTGTCATCGGTTTAGAGCAAGAAAAAGGATCCCCAATGGGGTACTTAGCTTTTTCGAAGACTTCGGTTCTGAAACTCGAAAACGAAAATTTCAGGAGTTAACCAACCGGCACTTGAGAACTGCTTCTGCTTCGGGCACCGCACGGCAAGAAAGACTGATGTAATGGTGTCGGCTGCATGCTTTATACCCCTGACTACCTGATGTCATGGAAGAAGAGACAGCAACCAACGCAGGACCCAAGACTTAGATAATCAGGTCGGCTGACGGCTACCTGCAAGCAGATAACCCAAATGTAATGACTGCAACAGTGAAACACGAAGAACATCTGGTTGAAAAGGACTGTATTTATGAAGTTCAGAAATCTTTGGGCATACATGTTAGGAGAGGTACAAGTCTCCCAGTTGATTAGGGGGTAGGTGAACTCCCACTAGGAGAATGGTATTTGGCCTAATACATAGGGGCTCCCATATTAGTCAGGTAGGAGGTATGGGAAAAGGGAGGGCAGAGTCCCACAATTAGCTATGATGTGATAAGGAATTTTTTTAATTGTAAGGTGGAAGTGGAGGAGTTCCAGATTATCATCCTGTGTAATGAGCTTGGAGATGAAACTTTGTTATATGGAGTATAAAGACCCTGCTGCCTTTAGTGCCTTCATCTAGCATGTTGGTCCTGTATGTGTGGTAGGTGCTGAAACCCTGCACTGACAGGATGCATTTAATGATACTGAACAACATTTTCATGATGATGCACATATCAATGCACTCTATGGTACGTAGTGCCTGCAGGAAGTGAAGTTTTTAGATAAGACTCCTAGCTGAGCAGCAATACCTTTATTTTATCTGGATTCTGTTTGGTTTAAATTGGAATACTGACATTACATAAAAAATGGCACTTTGGGGGTGGACAAAGGTTTAGCCAATATACACAAGCCTTGGGGAGATAGGTGCAGGCCATCCCTAGCAAAGCAGTTATGACTTTCTACCACCACCTCCCATGATGATAACCAGTGGACCCTTCCTGAATAACACCAGAAGCTAAGCCAACTGTTGAAGCTGATAATCTGTGACATCATTCTTGGTGATGGTAAAATACTACTCAAGGCTAGGCTCATACCTGCCTTGGTCACATATTTCGAGAGTTCCATCATGTCTCTCTTCATACAGTCCAGTGAAGTATGCTTCAAGTCATTTACGGTCATGTGTACTACAAATGTGTCATCTCTGTATTAACAGTGCAAGGACTTGAGAGAATGCATGATGTGTCAAATCCTGGCACCCAACAGGCAAATAACTGTGACCCACTCAGCCTAGTGAGTGGTGCATCACTGTGCATGCCCATTTAATTGCTCCAAATCATTTGGTTTTCTAATACCATTATGGGAAAGGACTCCATTCCTAAGTCAGGGTATAATTAAAATTCATAAGATTAGTATAGTTTCAATCTTTGATGTTAGCCAAAAGTGCTCTTTGCAGTACCTGCAATGTGTCTCACTATGAAGTCACCTATAACTAGGAAACTGGATTGTGCTGAAGTTTGCCTTATCACCGTATGAGATGTGAGACTGAGTCACAGGGTGCATGTTTAATGGTGGAGTTGCCTGAATAAAGTGTTTGTAAGGTTGCTAAGGGTACTTGCTTCTTACGTCACATTCAGGAGGCCTTTATGTTTTAACTGGGTAACTTTTAAGAGCTTCAGTATAAGAAAGTTTGTGTTTGGTCTGTATTATGTGGTGGTGTGTGCTACTGACAACCTGTTTTGACTACTATGCCCAAGGTATGGCTGGGAATCCATTCAGTCTTGCACAGATTACCTGCTAGGGTTTCTCACCTAAGCCAAAGGATGTCCTTCCTCCTCTAAACTTCCTACTTGTCAGACTTATCATTGAGTACTTTGTGTCATTTGTAATGGACCTCTCTCAGGATTCTGTGCAACCTGAAAGATCTCAAATATTCCATTCTAAAAAAAAAAAAAAAAAAAAAAAGAAGTTATGTACTCACCATAACGTTCCATGTTTGTAGTCCATCTCACCCTTCATACTTACATACGGGTTCGGATCCGATACTCGTCTCCGACTCGGCCTATTTACAAGCTGGAAGACTTCAGGTTGGCTTGTGGCTAGGTAAGTATCCCATGGTGCACCAGTAAAATCCCCAGATCTTGTTTGCTGCTAACTAGGAGAAATAATAACATACAGAAAGAAGCCAATACTAAAAGGTCTCCATAAATAATGATAAAATTTTTCTGTCTCCAGGTACTTCCAAGATGGGGGTAGGAGGGTGGGTTCATAAGAATGAAGGGTGAGATGGACTACAAACATGGAACATTATGGTGAATACACAACTTCTTTATGTTCTGTAATCCTATCTCACCTTCATTCTTACATATGGAACAGTGTCCCTAGCTCCTTATTCTTGGGTGGCTCGAGGAAAAATACTCCTGAGTACCGTGGAACCAAAGGATGCTCTACCCCTGGAGGTTAAATCCAATTTGTGATGAGTAATAAAAGTGTGAGGGGTAGCCCACGTAGCTGCTGCACAAATATTGTCAAGTGGGACCCTGGCTTGAAAGGCTGCAGATGTAGACTGAGATCTGGTAGAATGAGCCTTCATTTTACAGGGCAAAGGTCTACCCTCAGAATTGTAAACGTAAGCTATACCGCTAAAAATCCAATTAGAGTTCCTTTGGAAATTGGTAAGCCTGACCTGGATTCAGAGAAGGAAATGAATAATTGATCTGATTTCCTGACTTCTTTAGTCCGGTGCAAAGAAAAACGTAATTGTCTATAAACATCCAGCTGGTGAAACCTGTATTCAGCTGCATTGGAGTGATTTGGAAAGAACACCGGGAGTTCTATGGATTGATTCAAAGTGGCATGGGAACAGACGCAGGGATAAAAGAGGGATTAGTATGAAGGGATACCCTGTCTTTGTGAAAAATCAGATAAGGGTGTTTTAAAGACAATGCTTACAACTCTGACACCTGTCTGGCCAACATGATAGCCACCAGAAACAACATTTTCCAAGACAAGAAATTCAAAGAGGATGAATGAGAGGGATCAAGGGGCAGAGAGGTTAATTTGGATAACACAAAATTTAAATCCCGTGAGGCCACAGGTTCTTGGACGGGGGTCTTAAAGTGGCACCTTTAAGAAAGGTCTTGCACAGCTTATGTGACATCAGATTAGAATCTGGAAAATCTAGATAAAAATTTGAAATCACTGCCAAATGACCTCTGATAGTGGCAGCCGCAGATACTTGGTGAAAAAGCTCAGACAGGAATTCCAAAACCACTGGAATGGAGGCAGTGCAAGGGTCAACATACTTTTTCTCCACCCAGATAGAGAATCTTCTCCATTTACTGGAATATAGTCTCGTAGTGGAATGTTTATGAGAAGACGTAAGGATATGAGTCACAGAGGGTGAGAAGTCGTGAAGCCTGACTAGGGATGGAACTGGAGCAGCCACGCTGTCACACTTAGGGTGTGTAAGGAGAGATGAAGCGAACCTGACATGTGAGTCAACAGATCTGGAACTGGGTCCGGAATCCAAGGATCGTCTAGGAGAAGAGGCCCGAGAAAGGGGAACCGAACCGGACGAGGCCAGTAAGGAGCAATGAGGATGTTTGTTTCCCAGCCGTTTTGCTTTCTGAATAACCTTGGGAATGAGAGGAAAGGGAGGAAAAGCATACAGGAGACCCAGGGACCAATCATGTACAAGTGCATCTCTCGGTGACTCCCCCGGAGGGGGGATGAGGGAGAAGTAGCTGCTGCATTTGGCATTGATTGGACTGGCAAAGAGGTCACAGCAAGGCTGTCCCCATCAGCGGAAAATCTCTTCCGCTGTTTCCTGTTTCAGAGACCACTTGTGAGGCATCATAATTGCCCTGCTGAGCTTGTCGGCTATCACATTGGTCATCTGCTATGCGTTGCCACAAGAAAATGCTGGGAAGATATCACCCATTTCCAAACTCGCATGGCCTCTCGACAAAATGGGTAAGATTTGGTTCCGCCCTGTTTGTTGATATACCAAACTACCAACATGTTGTTTAATTGCATTGTAATAGTCCCCAGAGGTAGAAGTTTGTGAAGTGCTTGCAATGCCAGGAGCACCGCCCTCATCTCTAGAACATGGATATGCAGATGAGCCTCGTGATCTTGCCATGAGCCCTGCACAGTCCTGCCGAGATAATGCCCCCCAACCCTATCTGTGAGGCATCCTTTGGTCACAGTGGCAACAGGTTGGTGAGGACCAAATGAAGCACCCGTGGTTAGCTGATTGGGTAGTGTCCACCAAAGGAGATCCTTCTTGCAAGATTCTGTCAGCAGAATGTGATGAGATAATGGTAGGTGCTGAAAGGACCATTAGGACGACAGGAGCCACTGAAGAATTCTCATATGTAGCCTGGCTAGTGGCACTAATAGTATGGTGGAAGCCATGGTCGCCAAGAGCTGCAGAATAATCTTGGCTTTGACCTTTCGTAAGGGGAGAAGATGCTGAATTTGAAGAACCAGATTCTGTGCCCTTTCGGCAGGAAGACGAGCCAACATGTTTACTGTGTCTATCTCTGTGCCTATAAAAATCACAGATTGAGAGGGCAATAAGGCAGATTTTTCCCAATTTATAGAAATTCCCAGCTGGGCACAAAGCTGAAGAGTAGCGGCCCTGGTCTGAAGAAGTAGATGCCTGTTGGGGGCAGTCAAGAGCCACTCATCCAGATACGGAAACACCTGGAATCCTCGGCATCTCAGGTGAGCTGTCACTACTGCCAAACATTTGGTGAACACCCTGGGGGCTGTGGTGAAACCAAAGGGCAGAGCAAAAAACTGGTAGTGATTGGCTCCCAGCCGGAAGCATAGATGACTCCTCGACACCCTGTCCATTTTTATGTGGTAGTAGGCATCTTGGAGATCTACTGAGCACATCCAATTGTCTTTTCCTAACAACGAGAGTACAGACTGCAGTGTCACCATCTGGAACTTGTCCTTCTTTACTAATTCGTTCAACCTGCTGAGGTCCAGAATGGGCCTCCAGTCCCCTGTATGTTTTGGCACTAAAAAGAATCTGGAGTAAGTTCCGGATCCTATTTGGTCTGCTGGGATGGTTTGGATGACTCTTTCTGACAGGAACTTGTTGACCTCCACAGTTGCCTGATCCCTGTGATTGGGTGGAACATCCGGGATCTTCTTGGGAACAAAAGGTGGAAGAGAAAAGGGTATGACATAACCTCTGGTAATAATTCATTGTACCCACTTGTCTTGAGTGATACCCAGCCAGGCTTCTGGATACAAAGAAATGCGACCCCCGACCGGCCCCAGAGAAGCACAGTCGGGCCCCAACATCAGGAGCGTTGGTAAGGCTGGCCCCAAACGGAATCGTGACCACCCTAGTTTTGCGGACCGCCCCTGCCTCTAGGGCGACGTCTATCATTTCCTCCTCCTCCTCTGCCTCTGAAGGAAGAGTCACCCTGTGCCTCCTGGAAATACCTCTGACACTTCTTGAGCCACATCTTACTGCCCCTCTTACCCTTAGGGTATGGTCTAGAGGGAACAGTAAAATGTACTCCCAAGGCAAAGAGAGTGTTTTTCCTTCTTGCTCGCACCAGGTGAGAGTGTCCTTTACCTTGGATCCAAACAATGAGGAACCGTCGAAGGGGGCACTGGTAAAGGTAGACTTGAACGGTTCCGCAAAGTTACACAAACACATCCAGGAATGACGCCTTAGGGAAATTCCTGAACCCGTTGCTCTACTCGCTATATCGGCTGCATACGAAATAAGCTGCATGGAAGAGTTGACGATAAAGTTCAAGGTGGACAACTGGGCAGAAACCTTGTCAGGGACTCCCTCAGTACATGTACTTTGTAAAGAATTTCCTAACTCTTTAAGGAGATCTCTGAAGCCTCGTGAAATGAGTAAGGTAGTTCAGCGATCTAAGGGTAAGTGCCACTGAAGAAAAGATACGCTTCCCGTATCTGTCCATCATTCAAGACTCCTTATTCAGCGGATGAACAGAAGTCTCAGCTAGCTCCTTCTTAGTGGCCGCCGCCACCACCATGTCATCTACGGGAACACCTTTAAACAAAAAATCTTTTCATGGAGGGGCAGAAAGAAACTTGTTTGGTCTCCTGGGGACGGCCTCAGGAGTATCTCACACCTTTCGACTAACTAGATCCATCAGTTCGTCGAAGGGTGGAGACACCCAAGAGGCTGAAGTTTGAGACCCGAAAGCCTTCAGGTACACTGACTCCTCATCAGAAGGGGTGACAGTAGGCCAGTCGCACCTCTATTTAAGGATTTCCAGGATGTCTACGAAGGAGACTTCATCAGAGGACGACTTGGGGGACCCTTCTGACTCCTCAAGGTCAGTGTCAGAGATCAGACACTCATCCTGGGAGTCTATATGCTTCCTCTTACATGTTCTCTTCCGTGGGGGCTCCTCAGAAGGACATTCCGGGGAAGTCTCAGAAGAGTGGGGGCCACCAGCCGGTGGCTCCTGTGGCTGAGGGTCTCTGCTGTCCATGGAGGGAGTAGGAGCAGAGACAGAAGTAGGTGCTTTTGGGGAAAGAGTGCCGGTACATCTGGTAGGAGCCGACAATTGGGACAGCACATTCCTCATCATCTTGAATGCTGACCTCTCCTGCTCCGAAGACATCCCTGGCTCAGAGGAGACGGAGGATGCCGTCGGCTCCTAGACAGACATAGGGTCCGAACTCACCCTAGCCGACGCGCCAAGAGGAAGACTCGGAAAAGAAGAAGTTCGGTTCCAAGCATCCCTGTCGGGGCCGACCGGGGTGCTTCGGCCCCTAGACACTACGGATGGCGCAGAGAGTGTCGGAGCAGAACTCTGCTCCAAAACAGCCACAGGGGGAGCTGGAGCCGAAGGTTCCACCAGTGGTACAAAACACTCCGGCTCCGAAAGACCAGCATGGTTTGGAGGAGGAATGATCGCAGAGGGCTGAACGGACTCAAGTTGTTCCGGAACTGACTGGGTCGGAGCCAAAAATTTAGGCAAACCAGATGACTTCAACAGTTTCAGCACTACCCTTCTCCACATCTTCTTCCGATAAACTCCTGGAAGACCTGGATGACAGAGTAGGAAAGCGGGAACTCTGAGGTATCGGAGATTTCAATATAGAGGAGGCCGGTAGAAGATCCATACACCGGCTCCGTGAAATAGTCTCAATGGTCTCTGTGGTTGGCTCCGAAATACTTGGAACTGACCCTGTAATCACCATACTTCTCTCAGTTGGCATCGAGGTCTGTGGAGCCAATGAGACAGTGGACTTGTCTGATTTGGTGATTTTAAGAGGTGGCTCCGAGGCACCAGCAGGTGCCGGGGAGGGCCGCTTAGAGGACTTAGACTTTCCCTTAGTAGATTTAGAAGAGGAGGAAGACTTGGACAGATCTTCTTTAAAGGAAGGTTTAAGAAGACCTTTTAGGATGAGCTTGTTTTTCCTCTCTTGCTACACCCTAGGACTGAAGGGATGGCAAAATAAAAAGGTCTTCTGTAAATGGATGGCTCCCCAAACATTAAATGCAGTTACCATGACCATCCGTTATGGACATTTTTTGAGAGCACTTAATACATTTTTTAAAGCCAGATGGCTTAAGATCCTTACTCTCTTTAGACATTCTCACAGAATGGGCGCACACACACACACACACACACACACACACACACACGAGGAGGACTAGGTCCTCTAACTTAAACGGGCCTAGCCCGGGCAGGAAAGGAAACAAAGAAACTAGGTCTTCCAACTAAAACAGACCTAGAAAGTTACAGTAAGGATAGAATTTCACACACTCAAAACAGTAATATCAGCAAAACAAGCTGGAATCTACAAAAACTCAGACTTATGACAAGAAATAACAGAATGTAGTTCTGTTAACAATGATAGCAAATCCAACAATGCTAACAAATTAACAAGCGGGAAACCGCCAAAACTAGACTAGCCTATTAACAACACACAGTCTAACAGAGTGCAAAAGGCACCTACAACTACTAAGTCTATGAATACATGAAAACCAGCACACAGGATACCAATACTAAGTCAAAAAAGGCCAATGATTGCACCAAATGGCACAAGTATAAAGCTAACTACACTAATAGCAACTAGGCTAACTGACCACCAATAAAATAGTAAAATTTTTTTTCTATTTTAAACTAAAAAGAGCCAAAAATTTTGGAAAAAGGTTTAAGTAAATGCAACACTTAGCCAGAGCCGAAGAGAAGCACAACCAAACTCGTCAACGTGGCAAACGAGATCTGGGGATTGTACTGGTGCACCATGGGATACCTACCTTGCCACGAGCCAACCAGAAGTCTTCCAGCTTGTACACAGGCCAAGTCGGAGCCGAGGATCGGCTCCGAACCCATATGTAAGAATGAAGGTGAGACAGGACTACAGAACATCTCTGGTTAAAATCTCTTTCATTAACTCCACTTCTTATATGGTCTTAGCAGCTGACCTAAGCTTTGCAAATCTCACAATAAAAGTCTGAACTTCTCTGCCTGGCCATGACAAACTTACAAACATTTGATTCAAAAGCCTAAACTTTGTGATAGACTGGAATCCTGGATGTCAGGCAGATAGTGCCACTGGTGATCTTGGTCATATCATTATAAGATTAACAATATCAAAATAAATGCTTTTAACTCTGTCTTCACATTGTAAAACCTCTTGCTGATAGGTAGTGGCATGCATACTTGCTAGGGTGTGGTTGATAGGTTTCTCCTCACCGCGCACTAGACTTAAGTCTGTCCTTTCTACTATTTTATAAGGGGCAAAGTAGACTGCTTAGACTGCGTCTTGATACCACATACACAAATCTAAAAGTCTGCTTTCTTAAGCATACTTTCTACCTGGGTTGAGTTACTTTCTGCTCCCTATGTTTGACACGATTCATTTAAGTAATTCTTCCTGGAGTGTTAACTACTTTGTTACAGTTTTGGAAAATCAGGAAGTTACCTGTTATCCACTGGCTTTCTGATAGTTTTTTATTGCTTTGATTTGTGCTCTGTGGGGTCTGGTTCTACTTGCGCCGTTCAGGCACACTCCACTCACCTACCGTACCACCAATTCCCACCCACCCCCACTACAACTACAGTTATAGTTAAGCTCTGACCATACTCACAAAGTATCCAATTACAGACCACCTCACCTGTTAGTCACACTCTGAGTCTCCTCCCCTTAAACCTTTACAACACCCCATTATCACAAACACGACTTAAGTTTCTCTCCCTCTACCTTAGCAGCCTAATATAATCAGCGTGTTACTTAGCCACACCATCTTACTTAGCTTACTCATACTTCTATACCAAAGCACTTCCTATCACAATCAAAATAACAACACAGAACTCACCAACAAATCCTGACCCCCCCCAATCACTCACCCACTTTAACACATATTTCTATCCTGTCACCTCTTTAACTACTCCATTACAGGATTTTTCAGTTTCAGATATGCCCACACCAATTTAATACCAAACCTACCACACAAAATAACAAAACTATTACTTAAAAGAATCTACCAACTTCAGCAAAAGCCACTACAACTTAAACCAAGTGGTGATATACATCCCAACCCAGGCCCTCAAACTTCACTACAAGCTCCTAGCTCAACCGTAAACCCCCTCACTCAAAACATGCCAAATCTTACGAACAATACTACCAACCTTGTACTCTTAAATATGAACCTTAGAAGCTTACCAAATAAGATTCACGAATACCACACCACCCTGGCCTTATACTCTCCTGATATTGTTATACTAACTAAAACACGGTTTAAACCACACATAAAAGACACCCTGAGGAAAGCTGCAGAGGTGGAGGCTGCTCTGGTGGTATGTGTCCTGACCCCTTCGGGGGAGGTTTAGCATGCTGTTTGTAGCAGACATGGATGCAGTGTGCTATCCATTTGGAAATGGTTTGCTTGGAGATGGCTTTATGGTCTGCCCCTGTAGCAAAGCTAACCAGCAATTGATAAGACTTTCTGAAGGGTTTAGTCCTGTCCAGATAGTATCTGAGCAGTCTGTTCACATCTAGAGAATGCAGAATCCTTTCCCCTTTGTTCTGGGGATTAGAAAAGAAGGTGGGCAGATGGATGGATTGTTTAAGAGCCACACTGGACACCACCTTGGGCATGAAGGATGGGTTAATTCTGAGGGAAACCCTGTCTGCATGGAAGATGATGAAGGCTTCCACAGGCATGAGTGCTTGCAGCTCAGTGACTCTTCTGGCAGAAGTGATGGCCAGAAGGAAGGCAGTCTTCCAGGAGAATCATTTTAGCTCTGCAAAAGAAGCTGGTTTGAAAGGAGGCAGGGTGAGCTTTTCCAAGACAAGTTAGGACCCCAAGCTGGTGTAGGAGCCCCTCTGGGGGGGGTCTCAAGTTGCTAGCCCCTCTGAGGAACTGTTTAATCAAAGGGTGTGAGAAAACAGGTTGCTCAGTGGGAAAACGAGCAGAAATAGCACAGGCATGAATTTTTATAGAGAAGAAAGAGAGACCACTGTGTAGTAGGTCAGCTAAGTAATCCAGGATGAGAGGGATGGAGGGCTGGACTGTATTGTTCTCCTTAGCTTGGATCCAGGTGCAGAACCTTTTCCATTTATCTGCATAACACTTTCTGGTGCTAGGGCGTCTGGCCTCACGGATAACATCCAGAACCTGTTTACTAAGGATGGCAGACTGGTCCGGGGTTATGGAATAAGCCAAGATGCCAGACTGAGTGTCTGCAGTTGGGGGTGGAAGAATTTCCCTTCCATCTGGGTTAGGAGGTTTGGAATGTGAGGAAGATGCCATGGAGGCCAGCGGGGACAGGCTGCGCAGCAAGGGGTACCAGTGCTGTCAGTGCCAGTCTGGAGCTATGAGAATGGTCCTTGGTTTTTCCTCCCTTATTTTGAGCAGTACCCTGGGGATGAGAGGTAGGGGAGAAAAGGCATAGAACAAGAGGTTGACCCAGGGGAAGGACAGGGCATCCACTTTCCAAGCCATGCAGTGATGCTCCCTGGTGCAGAATTTGCTGAGCTAATGTTTGGTGTGGGAGGTAAAGAGGTCGACCTCCGGGGTGCCCCATTTCTGAGTTATTAGGAGGAAAGTACTTCTGTTGAGCTGCCACTCATGTGGATCCAAAAGCTTTCTGCTTAATTGGTCTGCCAGGGAGTTGAGAGAGCCTGGAAGGTATTCTCCTAACAGATGTAGTTGCATGGAAGAGGCTGTGAGCCAAAGGCTCATGGCCAGCCTGCACAGAGGGTAGGAGCAGTCCCTCCCTGCTTGCTGATGTACCACATCATAGTGGTGTTGTCTGTTTTGATCAGGAGAACCCCTGGAGAGAGAAGGGGTTTGAAAGCTATCAAAGCCTGCTGCACAGCCATCATCTCTTTTTAACTGATGTGCAGAGGGATTTGCTGTGGGTTCCATTCTGCCCTCTTTTTTGGGTACCAGAAAGAGTCTGGAGTAGAAACCTTGGCCTATCTGTTCTGCAGGGACATGCTCCACTGCCCTCAGACAGCAGGGAAATGATTTGCTTTTGTGCCTCTGCCTACTGGTTTGGGGGTAGATCTGGGAACCCTTTTGGGGTTGGAAGGGTGTGGAGTGAAGGTAGGCAGATGGAGGGGATGGGGGGAGGTGAGTCATTGAGAGTTCTAACCATAAGGAGCTGGCTTAGAACTCCCTGGTTTTGAAGTGGAGGTAGTCCACTTGCTTACATCTCTGCATTCCCTGTGGCTGCTGTCTTGAGAGTCCTGTTCCCCAGGGCCTAGACTGGAGTGGCTTACTGGGAGCAGGAAAGGACCAGTGTTTGGTGGGACAATGCCTGTGAACCTAGGTAGCTGTACCTGCAAGAAATCCTTAACTGTTTGCATAGATTTTGCTTTTTCTTCCATCTTTTTAACACCTCTTGTGCCTTAGTGCCAAATAAGTAATCTTTGTGCAAAGGAGCATCCAGCAATTTATCTGGCAGGGGCTGTTCCTTAACCCACGCATGCCTTCTAATGACAGATCTGGTGATTGCTGCCCTGCAAGAAGCTTCTAGGGCGTCAAAGCCACAGTGCAAGGTGTGTTTAGTTACTTGCCCTGCGGAATGCATTAACTCTTGTAATTCTTTAGATTCTGCCCAAGCAGGAAAGGAAGACATTTTTTGTTTAAGGAGTTCCAAGGTATGTTGCTGGGATTTTAGCATATGGAACTGACAATTTAGTGCCCTGATAGCAAGAGTAGCTGAGGTGTACACTTTTTACCCCATCTGTCCAGTGCTCGGGAATCCCTATCTGAGGGGGTGGGATTCTTAGCAGAAGTTGCTTTAATCCCTTTAGGTCCTTGAGCAATTACCTCAGGGTCAGCAGTAGGATTTTTAAAAAGAAATCTGACAGTCAGGGACTCTGTAGTACCTGTCTGGTTTTCTGGGAGCAGGGGCGAGGGTGTCAGAAGTTAAGCTAGATTCTACGAAAATATCCTCCACAACATCTAGGACGGGGGGGGGGATGGCCACGGGTCTGTGCTGTGGAAGATCTCGGAATTCCCTGAGTCTCTTTTTTGACAGAGTAGTCCTGACTCTCCCATTGGAAATCCTCCCTTAAGGTATGCAGGGTTTCCCCAAAGGAAAAATCCTTTGGTGGAGAGGCTGAAGGAATGGAATCCTCTGCATGAGAATCCTCATAAGTAGAGAGGGGGTGCATGTCTTCATATTCAGATGCATCAGATTCATCTGACTCTTGTTCAAACAGAACTACAGGGGACAGATCTCTCTTTCTTTTGGATGGGGTAACTTGGCTTCCCCGGATCAACATAAGGCCTTCCTCCATTTTAAGCATTTGAGACCGAGGCAAGGAAGAAGGCGTCTGAGAGGTTGTCAGTTTCTTGGGAGTGGTTCGCACCCTGGGCCTAAGAAACTCTGTAGTTTTTGAAAGAACGGTAGTCGTGGAAGAAGACATCAGTTTCTGTCGAGCATCGGTAGTGCGAAGGACTTCCTCGGAAACCGGTGCCTACTCAGCGGCTCTGGACCCATCCAAGTTAGAGACAACCGCAGGATCCTTAGTCGAAGAGCTTTGCAGCATACTGGACTCAGAAAGGGTCTCGGTAGCGGCCTGCAAATCCACAGAAGCGGGCATCAAGGGCTGCAAAAGCGCTTCACTGAGGACTGGAGAACTGACTACTAACTTAAAGGAAGCGTCGTCATTAGGCTTGGACCTGTGCAGTCTGTCTCTGTCTTTATCTTTATGTTTTTTCGGAAGATCTGCTGCCAGATGACTTACCAAAGCCATTCAAGGACTGTAAGCGAAAATATCTGGCTACAATAAGGACCCGACGACGGATAGTTCTGGCATTGAACAAAGCACATAAGCAACAGTGGGGGACGTTGTGGTCTGGGCCTAAAGAAGTGACACAGTTGCTGTTGTGTCTTTTGGCTTTTTCCGGTTAGGGGTCGCCACAGCGGACCTCCGGTCCGCTAATGATTGGCAGTAGATTTTTCACGAACGCCGAGGTGCCAACTCGATGTTCAACCTTCAACGAAGGCACGCCCATTACGCATGCTTTTCGAACACCCACCCAATCGCAGGGAGGACATGCAGACTCCACACAGAAGGCACTCCCCACACTCCAGCCGTAAAGAAGTGACACAGTAAGAATGGAAATCTCAGTGTGGTATTTGCTTTCCACAGGCGAGAAAATTATTAACTTTTTTCTGACATTGGTTAGTGCAAGGAAAAATGATCCCCAACGCGGTACTTGGCTTCAGAAGATTTCAACTTCAATTCGGAAGACAAAAACTCAGGTAGCGGCTGACCGGCACTCGTGCGAACTGCTTCTGCTTCAGGCTCCACGGCAAGAAAGACTGGTGTAATGGTGTCGACTGCCTTACTTTATACTACTGACGAGCTGACAACAGTCCTGAAGGGACAGCAACTGATGCAGAAATATTAAGTCTCTGGTATTTGGGCTGGCTGAGGGCTACCTGGTATTGATAACCCAAATGTGATGACTGCAACAGTGAAACACGAAGAACATTTAGTGATTGAGTCACCAGTAAGATTTTTAGTGAGTCCTGCTGAATTTTCAGTAGGACCCTCTAAATTAATGAAAAGGGGGGAATGCATACAGGAACTTTCCCTTCCATGTTATTGAGAACGCATCTGCTTGTAATGCCTTTGGGTTGTGTGTCCTGGAGCAATAGCTCTGGAGTTGCCCGTTTGTGGAAGAGGTGAACAAGTCTGTCTGTGGAATACCCCACCCGTGGACCACATTTAGAAACATCTCTTGACAGCATCTAGTCGTGGCTGTCTGATTTTGTTCTGCTTAGTGACACTGCCTGTGAGTTGTGTTGGGACTGGATGCAGGCTGCCTGGAGGGTGATTCCCTGAGAGGTACCCAGCTTCCACACCTGTAGAACTAGTTTGCATAGGAGGCAGGACTTGGTCCCTCATTGCTTGTTGAGGTACCACAACTGTGGTGTTGTCTGCAAAGATCTTTAGGAGGCCCTGCTGGGGGTAAGATTGGAAGGCCTGCAGGGTGAGGAGAATTGCTCCCATTTCCCTGGCATTTATGTGCTCTTGTTTGTCTGTCCACAAACCTTGCACTATCCTTGGACCCACAGTTGCCCCCCCAGCCCAGATCTGAAGCATCTGTGTACATGGTCTGGGAGAGGGGAGGCATTTGTAGGGGTAGTCCTGGATTCTGAGCTACCTGAGCAAACCGACATTTCAATTCTTGGTGAAGACAGGGAAGGAGTGGGACCCTGAACTTGAGATGATGGGAGTGCTGGGTCCACAGTGAGTGAAGGTACCACTGAAATTTCCTTGTGTGTAACCTTGCTAGGGGTAGCAATGGGGATAGTGGCTGCCATGTACCCTAGTAGTCTCAGGAAATGTCTTGCAGTAAGTTCTGATGAATGAAGGGCAGAGAGAAGGTGGTGAGAAAGAGATACCACTTTTTCCCCTGGAAGGGAGGCCATCATGATGTCTGTCCTGATTCTGCATCCCAGGAAGACAATGTCATGTGCAGGACAGAGTTGGGACTTTGGGAAATTTATCAGGAGCCCTAGAGATTGCAGCAGGAGCAGGAGGTCTTTCGTGTGATGAAAGAGGGTTTCTCTGTCTGCTACCTGAATGAAGAGGTCGTCTAGGTATGGGAATATTTGTATTCCCTTGGTCCTGCAGTAGGCAATCACTGGAGCCAGACATTTTGTGAATACCCTTGGGGCAGAGGAGAGCCCAAAAGCCAAGGGACATAACTTAAAGTGAGAAAAGCCTGCTACGAATCGGAGATGTTTCCTGAAGGCAGGCTTTATGGGAATGTGAAAATAGGCCTCCTTTATGTCCAGGGTTGCCATGAAGGCCTGAGGAAGAATGAGGGGAAAGAGTGTGGGTAAGATGAGCATCCTGACGGAGCGGACCTTCAAGAAGAGGTTGAGGAGGGAGAGGTCTAAGACCGGTCTCCATGGTCCTTCCTTCCTGGGGACCAGAAATACTCTGGAGTAGAATCCTTTCCCTTGAGAAGGGGGGAACTGATTTTATGGTGTCTTGAAGCAGCAGGTTGTTTAAGACCTGATGGAGAAGGGATAGTTAAGATGCAGGCGGTTGTGGCATGGCCAGTCTCGGAGAAGGGGTGATCCAAGTCATAAAGTAACCCTCCTGCAGGATGGAAAAAATCCACTTGTCTGATGTCACGAGGGACCATGTAGGGAGACAGTGAGAGAAGCGGGTGGACAATGTAAGGGAGGGAGGTGGGGGAGGAAGGAGTTGTGGCAGGCAGACACTGCCTGCCCTGTCAGGAAAGGGAGGCCTCTGGCTAGCAGGCTGAGGTGTCTTAGGCTAAGCGGGCTATCCTATGGGGGTCTTCTAGACCTAGTAGAGGCTGAAGTCCTGGAGGTCTTTCTTATAAATTGTGTCTTTGTCGGGTAGTTCCTCTGGAACTTAAGGATAAGAGAGACTAGGAGATGGCCGAGTTCATGGAGTTCCTTCCCTTTTTGTTGCAAAAACAGAGGTCAGCCACTTTAGCACCAAAGAGGGATGAGTGGCCCATAGGAGCATCCAGGAGCTTCATCAGGGAGGGGCTGCAGGCGCAGCAAGGAATATCTCAACACGGATGCTAATGCAGATGACCTAGCTGAGGCCTCAGCTCCATCGTATGCACACCTAAGGGAGTGCTTGTTCACCTCAGAGATCAGCCCCAGCAAGGATGTCAGGGATGCTTTTGCAGCACAGTCAGGGATGTCATTCAACTCCTTGGAGGCTTTGTCCAGCACAGAAAGAGAGTATTTAGCCATGTGAGACTGGTAACTTGTTTCCATAAAAGCTGGAGTGCCAGAAGTGTAAATCTTTCCCCACCTCTCCACAGCCTTGCTGCCCTTATATGCAGGGAGGACAGTGGTGGTAAGAAAGAGTTTGGATGCCCTGTCAGTAGAAATGGAGATAGTGGCAGGAACTGCCGGAGGGCACTTTTAAGAAAAATCTGTCTGAGTCAGGGACCCTGTATAATCTATCTGCCCTACGGGGAGCAGGTGGATGGGAATCTGGATTGATGGATGCCACAGCACATGCATCCAGGAAAGTAAGCTGAACAGGTGGACTTGGTGAAGGGGTTGGAGATTCCATCTCTAGGAGATCATAAAATCTCTTTTGCTCCTCAGTCATGTCTGAGCATTCCCACTTGAAGTGGTCTCTCATCAAGTTAACAGTCTCCCCAAAGGTTAAGTCTTTCCCTGGGGAATCAGGCTCTGCAGAGGCTTCCTCAGGGGATCCATACTCCGGGGGGATGACATCTGGGAAGAATAGGACAGGGAGTCCTCCAAGGAGTCTGACAACTCCTCCTCTGCTGGCAGACTCACAGACCCTTCAGGGATGGAAGGTCTGGGACTGAAGAGGAGGAAAGTACAGTTTTGTACCTACCATAAATGTAGATGTTCGAGTGCTAATACAGCTGCAGTCATAACAGATGGGTTCTCCTGCCGTCAGGCGGGTCCTCGGTCGGCCGAATTCCAAAGTCTAGGTCCGGCGTCGGTTGTCGTCGCTTCTTCCCTGACGTCAGTGCGACAGGGGTATAAAAGAACCAGCCAACGCCATTTTCTTCAGTTTTTCTTGCCCCAGTTGTCAGGTGCCCCCAGAAGGAAGGCAATACATAAATTTGTGTAATAAAGCAATGCCATATAATCAAAATACAGTAGTGCAAGCAAATACATCATGAATGAATACCCCAATCAGGTTGCATGAGGATATGTTAGCCAATAGGCCTGTCCCAAGAGGGGAAGGAGGGAGGGAAACCTGGACTGCAGCTGTATTAGCACTCGAACATCTACATTTATGGTAGGTACAAAACTGTACTATGTTCATCGTGCATACAGCTGCAGTCATAACAGATGGGTAGAATCCCAAAACTAAGAAAGGGGTGGTAGGCACTAGGTGGAAAGTACAGTTTTGTACCTACCATAAATGTAGATGTCCCAACTGGATAGCATCTGCAGTCATAACAAGTGGGTTGTCCTGTCGTCAGGCAGCCCTGCAGTCGGCCGGATTCCAAAGTCCGGGTCCGGCTTCGGCTGATGTCGCACCCGGCGCCATCTCTGCTGGTCTTCGGTATAAAAGCATCAGCCGCCATTTTCCTCAGTGTTTCTTGGCGCAGATGGCAGTAGCCCTCTTGCAGGGTAAAATTTGGATAGATGCCAATGTTTCCAAATAGATAGAGGTAAACACAACAATAAGCATATATGTACATATATACAAACAAATACAGCATAAAGACTCCCCAACAGCTAGCTATTAGGAGGGTAAACACCCTAGGAGTACCACAGAGGGAAGGAGGAGGGTCCTGACTGCAGATGCTATCCAGTTCGGACATCTACATTTATGGTAGGTACAAAACTGTACTATGTCCTTCATGGATGCATCTGCAGTCATAACAAGTGGGTAGAATACCATAGCCAACTAGGGAGGAGGATAAAGGTAGATTATGGTGTGTTTAAGATCCCTTGCAGTACAGCAGTGGCAAACCCTGCTCGGGATCTGGAATAAAGAGGCAAATTATAATGCTTGGCAAATGTATGCACGGAGGTCCAAGTAGCCGCCTCAATAATGTCTTTGGTTGCCACTCCTCGTAAGAAGGC
>NC_056725.1:1852653038-1852658038 GCF_019279795.1 Protopterus annectens | reverse complement strand
ACACACACACACACACATACATATTACACACACACACACACACATACACACGCACATACACACACATACACATGACACACATACATACTTCACATACATACACATACACATGAGCACACACATACATGCACAGACAGCAGCATACAGAGACAGAGAGATATATATATATGCACAGAGAGGATATGCATATATATATACATATATATATAGACACACATGTATAGACAGGCACACAAAAAGGATGGACAGTGAGAGACAGGAACACAGGAAAGCCAGCAGAACGAAGAGTGATCCCCAGGAAAGCACAGTGGAGTGACTGATCCGAACAGAATCCACAAGGAAAAGGATATGGACAGACACATCGAATCGAGACCAAACGAGCCCTACTGAGGACCGACCAGACACATGGATCATGAAGCCCCAATCCCAACACACACAGACCCCACACACACATGGAACGACACAGCCAACTGGAGGCTGAGCCAATGACTGGCACAGACAGGAGGAGACACACAGACACATGGAATCATACAGACATACTGATCAGACCACCAAACAGTAGACACGACCACGACCCAACATATATAGACCACACACACGAACACACAGACACACTTGACGCCCCTGGCCACCAGACTGGAGGCACAGCCAAGGAGACCAGAGACCAGACGACCACAGTGAGCCCCAGGACCTGACTTGATCCGAATGGACACACAGCAGTGGACAGATGATCCACATGGACATGGACAGAGGACCACAGAGACCCCACACAGTGAAATCTATGGCACACAAACACAGAGTGACTGAGGCACATTGGAGGTGGAGGAAACAGAGAGACAGGACACAGAATGGACACACAAGGACACAGTAGGTAATGACAGAATGGAGACACCCAGGTGACAGAATAGTATAGCAGTGCACTTTAAGGAAATATGGAGGGAGAATGGCTTAAATACACAGAAGAGAGTAGGAATACATGGAAATTTATAAACTTAAATGGAATAACGAATACACTTTACAGGACATGAATATGGATTAAAACACACATGCATGGAGACAGACAGACAGTGGAGGTCTTATCTTGCCTTGAAATAAAAGAATATAGGAAGGAGCATGGAATGGGAAGCCTTGGAGTTAGTGAAATATATGAACAAGTGGACTACAGGAATAGTAATGGACAGGTGGATTGTGAAATAAAATGAAAGGAAGGAGAATGGGACTTGAAATAAAATAGTGCAGGTGGTGAGCATGGACATATAGTGAAAATAATGGTGGTGGAATAGGTGGTAGAAATGGAGGGAATGGAGGAAAGAAATGGAAGGAGGGGGAATGGTATATATGGTGGAGTAGGGAAGGAATGGAAGAGGGAATGGATTTATTGACGAAGGCGCCAGCCATGGAGAGGATCAGAATGGAACTCATAAATAAAGACATAGGGAACTTGCAGACTTTGGATCCAACCCAGTTTGGCTTTGTCAAAGGCAGATCCTGCCTCTTAAACTTGGTTGACTTTTTCGAGACAGTCACCAAGGCCATTGATGAGGGAAAGGCAGTCCATACAACCTACCTCGACCTGGCAAAGGCCTTCGACACAATACCCCACTCAGGTATCATCGAAAAACTCATCAGCTTGAATGTAAACCCATACATCACAAGATGGGTTGCCAAAGTACAGTTTTGTACCTACCATAAATGTAGATGTCCGAACTGGATAGCATCTGCAGTCATAACAACTGGGGTTGTCCTGTCGTCAGGCAGCCCTTCAGTTGGCCGGATTCCAAAGTCCGGGTCCGGCTTCGGCTGATGTCGCACTTCACCCGACGTCTCTGTTGGTCTCGGGTATAAAGGCATCAGCCGACGCCATTTTCCTCAGTGTTTCTTGCCCCAGATGCCAGTAGCCCTCTTGAAGGCTAAAATTTGGATAGATGCCAATGTTTCCAAAAAGATAGAGGTAAACTCAAAAATAAGCATGTATGTACATATATACAAACAAATACACCATAAGAGACTCCCCCCACCAGCTAGCTATTAGGAGGGTAAACACCTAGTACCACAGAGGGGAAGGAGGGAGAGAATCCTGACTGCAGATGCTATCCAGTTCGGACATCTACATTTATGGTAGGTACAAAACTGTACTATGTCCTTCATGGATGCATCTGCAGTCATAACAACTGGGTAGAATACCATAGCCAACTAGGGAGGAGGATAAAAGTAGATTATGGTGTGTTTAGGATCCTTGCAGTACAGCAGTGGCAAATCCTGCTCGGGATCTGGAATATAGAGGCAAATTATAATGCTTGGCAAATGTATGCACGGAGGTCCAAGTAGCACGCCTCAATAATGTCTTTAGTTGCCACTCCTCGTAAGAAGGCTGTGGTAGTGGCTGTTGCCCTTGTAGAATGAGGTCTTATGTTCTGTGGAATTGGTTTTCCATGGAAGGAGTAACAGAATCGTATGCAATTTCCTATCCATTTGGAGATTGTCTGTTTGGAAATAGCTTTTCCTTCCCTTCCTGTTGCATAGGCTACAAAAGTTGGTCAGTCTTTCTGCTACTTTTGTTCTGTCCAAGTAGTAGCGTAGCTGTCTATGTACATCCAAGGTATGCAGTATTCTTTCCTCTGTTTTGTGGGTTGGGAAAGAAGGTAGGTAGGTGGATTGCCTGGTTTAAAGACACTCTGGATACCACCTTAGGCATAAATGTAGGATTAGTCCTCATGGACACTCTATCTTGGTGGAAGATTAGGAAGGGTTGCACTGCCATTAAGGCCTGTAGTTCTGAAACCCTCCTTGCTGAAGTAATTGCCAGTAGGAAAGCAGTTTTCCATGACAGGTGTTGTAGGTCTGCTGTTGCTGCTGGTTCACAGGGTGATAGTGTCAACTTTTCTAGCACAAAGTTTAAGTCCCAAGCTGGTAATGGTGGTTTCCTTGGAGGTTTTACATTCTTGATTCCTCTGAGGAACTGCCTGAGCAAAGGTGCGAAAAAACAGGTGGATCAAAGCTGTATTCTGCTGAAATAGCTGATGCATGTATCTTGATGGAGGAGTAGGACAGGCCTGAATGAAGAAGCTCGGCCAGATACTCCAGAATGTTAGGCATATCTATGTTTGACACATCTTTTCCTCTTTCAGTACTCCAAATGACAAACCTTTTCCATTTTCCAGCATAGTTCCTTCTTGTTGAAGGTCTGCGTGCTTCAAGAATAATGTCTTTAACTCTTTGGGAAAGTTCTGGATTAGCTGCTGCTATGTGATGTTCCATGCAGTCAGTTGCAACGTTTTTAGGTTTGGATGTATGATGCTGTAGTTGTTCTGAGTTAACATCAAAGGCATCAGGGTATTGGCCACATATTGTTCGAGACATGCTCCTCAGCAGTGGGTACCAGTGTTGTCTTGGCCAGTTTGGAGCTATCAGGATTATCCTTGGACGTTCTTCCTTGATTTTTAGTAGTACTTTGTGTATCAAGGGAAGAGGTGGGAATGCATATGCTGTTAGGCCTTTCCAGCTGAAGGAGAGCGAATCCACTTTCCATGCTAGTGGGTGGAATGTCCTTGTGCAGAATTTTGAGCTGGTGATTGAGAGGTGATGCGAATAGATCTATCTGAGGCATTCCCATTTCTTTGAGATGGTCTTGAAGATGTCCGGGTGCAGTTTCCATTCGTGGGCATGCGATGTGGTTCTGCTTAATATGTCTGCTAGAGTATTTTCTTTGGCCGCTACAAAGATTGCCTGTAACTGGATGTTGTAGCTGAGTGCCAGGGTCCACAGCTCCAAAGTCATTCTGCATAGGGGTATGAATGAGTGCCTCCTGTTTGTTGATGTACCACATGACTGTGGTGTTGTCTGTCCTCATCATCAACTGGCCCTCTTTGAGAAATGGTCTGAACTTTTTGGATTGCCAGTTTTACTGCCAGCATTTCTTTTAGGTTGATGTGCAGGTGAAGTTGATCCTGTGTCCACAATCCTTGCACGCATTTGTCCAGCATGTGGGCCCCCATCCTAGGTCTGAAGCGTCTGTTGTGATGGTCTGGCTTGCTTGACATCTGCGAAGGTAGGCCTGGGTTTGACTGGCATGCCTGAGCCCACCATAGGAACTCCTGTTTTAAGCATGGAATTAGTGGGATTTCTGTTTCTAGGCTGTGTCTGTGTTGGGACCATAAATTCTTTAGGTACCACTGTAGTTTTCTCATATGTAGTCTGGCAAATGGGACCAAGATTATGCATGATGCCATGAAGCCCAAGGCCTGCAGTACTTTTCTTGCTGTTAACTTGTTCAGTTTTGTTAGTGCCAAGAAGTAAAGAGGAGTTCTTATTGTTTTCTGTAGTTAGGAATGCCATTTGTTTTACTGTGTCCAATTCCGCGCCAAGAATGTCCTTGTTTGGGATGGTATCAGCCTTGACTTTTGTAAATTGACTGTGTATCCCAGTGCTTGTAGCAAGTAAATGACCCTTTGTAAATCTGTTGTCAGCTTGCTTTTGTTGTCCCCAGCAGGCAGTCGTCCAGGTATGGGTAAATTTGAATTCCCTGTAGTCTGCAATGGGCGATTACTGATGCCAGGCATTTTGTGAATACTCTGGGCGCAGTAGATAAGCCAAAGGGCAATGCTGAGAATTGATAGTGCTCTGATCCTGCAAGAAATCTGAGGTATCTTCTGCAGATTGGTCGAATGGGGATGCAGGTATGCCTCCTTGAGATCTAGAGTTACCAGCCAACACTCCTTGCCCAGCATGGGAAGAAGTTGCTGTAGGGTCAGCATTTTGAATTTTGGGACAATGATGTATGTATTTAAGGTGGACAGGTCGAGAATTGGTCTCCAACTTTTTCCTTTCTTGGAACTAGGAATAGTCTGGAGTAGAACCCTTTCCTTGCTCTGCTGTTGGCACTCTTTCCACAGCTCTCATGTTTGCCAACTCCATTATCTGTTGTAGAGCCGTCTGTTTTTGATTTGGAGGTAGATTTGGCATTCCTCTTTTGACTGGTAAAGTGTGGAAGTGGAACCGGT